>NC_057396.1:52787819-52944769 GCF_019320065.1 Cervus canadensis | reverse complement strand
GAGTGATAAGCATCACTTAGGTCCTTATGGGCACTTGGACTGGCATGATCGAAAGCCTAGAGCCACCAAGAGTCATCTCATATCATGCTTATGCCTGATTCAGTACAACTTCTTAAAAAAAGAAATTCTTATCAAAAAACCAGATTCCACAAGTTTATTGTTTTATTTCCTTCTGTTCTAGAAAGCCTTGTGTACTGTTAAGGAATGTGCATTTTCTCCTACAGAGAATGGGGAGCTGTTGCAGGTATTTGAGCAAGGGGGCAGTTGTGCTTAGACTCCTGTTTCAAAAAATTGTTCTGGCAGCAAGTAGAAGGAAGATAGTAAGGGGCAAGAGAGGAGGCAGGGAGTTATGAAGCTATTGCTGTTTTCAAGACAAGAAGTAATGGCTTCAACTAAAAGGAGTAGATGAGGAAATGGTGAGGATGGGATAAATTTTTGTAATATTGTTGAAGGATATATGAAAACTCCATTTACTTCTGTCTTTAACACTAGTGTTATCCTTTAGAGCGAAGTCATAATTTAAAAGGCCTTTGTTTCTGATAAACAAATTTTCCTTTATGTCAAATAAAACACACCTGGAGAAACAGTGATACACTGAAGTCTACATGATGCTGAGACAAAAACAAAAACAAAGACCTCTTCATTCTTGTTTGGAAAAATAAATAACTCTCCTTGGACTTGCTCAATCTGCCAGAGAGCTAAGCAATTTCCACACTCACTTAGAGTCATGGTATAAGACAGAGGGCCATCAAAATCCAGATAATGGAGGGAGAGAATTCTTGCCAGAGACCATCATCCCAACTTTTTGCTTTTTAGTGATTGGAGGTTGAATGTTCAGAGAAAGTACATCTTCTGCTTTAGTCACAACTCCACCAACTGAAATGACAATTCAGTGAGTGCCTGCTTCATGAGAGATGATAGGAACAGCTTTCAAGACCTCCATGCCAGCCTTCTGGGGAGGGGAGGCTGAAGAAGCAGTGGGGTCCTTGCTCTAAAGGGTTTGGGCAGATAGTGAAGAAAAAAGATTGAGTTGACTTTTCCTCCTTTAGTTTCATAGAGTAGGCTTGGGGAATAGGTAGAGATCTCCAGGATGTGTATGAACTGGGAGGCTAAAGAAAAACTATGAATTTATAGTGGAGTGAAGTGTATTTTTGTCTGCTGGGACTTACAAAAAACTTGAGATTCAACAAGTATCAGTATTTCACTTACTATGTATGTGTTTGTTATAAGTGTGAGAAGTCACAGCAGAGTATATGACCCTTTCAATCTGGCAGGGAAGCCCAGACATTTGCATGGAATAATGCCAGTATTAATACAAGGAGTAAAGGCTAATAGCAACTAGAATCTATTGATGCTGGTGAAGGAAGGAGGTGCTTAAGGAAGGCGGTTTGGCAATGAAACACAATTTTAGACTTGTTCTTATCTCCAAATGATTGAATCGCAGAGCTTCACTGACATGTCTGGAAGATTTTGTACATTATAGAGATTTACACTTTGGTCTCCTCACCAGGCCACATTGTCTACACAATGTAAGCTCAGTGCATTACTTGTTTTCCATAAATCTTGAAATTATGTTGTCAACTGCACACCTGTGGCTCTGCATGTGTATGAATGATCTGCTAAACAAAACATTTCAAGTGCATGACATGTTTTATAATCCTGTTTGTTGGGCTGCATCCTGCAGAGCTGCAAGCCTTATAGCTGCTCAGCCTTGAGGCTGAAGAAAGAGCCCAGAGATAGCAACTAGAGACATTAATGGCTTAAGGGACAGGGAATCTTACCGGTCTGAAGCAAGGTCCTGGAGGAACACCCCACCGTGTGCGGTAGATGATGAGCAGGAAGGATGGATGGAGGAGTAGTCTTTGCTACTCAGAGGAGGAGGCTATCATTTATAGGGGGAATTGATGGCAGGTGGGCTCATCAGCTATCAGGCACTAATGAAGCCCTATAATTAAGAGGATGGGGTAGTCATGTGAGCGAAGCAGGAGATGTACAGAGAGCAAGGACTGGTTGGGGACTAAAGGCTAATAGGAACTTTAGATAATTCGGACTGCTTGAGCAGAAGAGCAAGAAAACAGCCATCGTGAGTGCCTGGCCATACCCTGTTCTTCCATTTTTAAATTTCAATTTTATTTTTGTTCTAAACAAGGCAGTTTCAGAGAGCGGATGTGAATCTGTCCCCTGTTGACAGTGGAGAGTTCCAGATTGCAACCGAGGAAATGTTAGAGCTGATGAATGACCAAATAATAGTAATTACTCTTTACTGAAGACCTATATGAGCGAGTTACTTTACCAATTGTCTTTTTTTTTTTTTTTTTACTATTTATTTTTTTTTTTTTTAATTTTTTTTATTAGTTGGAGGCTAATTACTTCACAACATTTCAGTGGGTTTTGTCATACATTGATATGAATCAGCCATAGATTTACACTTATTCCCCATCCCGATCCCCCCTCCCACCTCCCTCTCCACTCGATTCCTCTGGGTCTTCCCAGTGTACCAGGCCGGAGCACTTGTCTCATGCATCCCACCTGGGCTGGTGATCTGTTTCACCATAGATAGTATACATGCTGTTCTTTTGAAACATCCACCCTCACCTTCTCCCACAGAGTTCAAAAGTCTGTTCTGTATTTCTGTGTCTCTTTTTCTGTTTTGCATATAGGGTTATCGTTACCATCTTTCTAAATTCCATATATATGTGTTAGTATGCTGTAATGTTCTTTATCTTTCTGGCTTACTTCACTCTGTATAAGGGGCTCCAGTTTCATCCATCTCATTAGGACTGGTTCAAATGAATTCTTTTTGACGGCTGAGTAATATTCCATGGTGTATATGTACCACAGCTTCCTTATCCATTCATCTGCTGATGGCATCTAGGTTGCTTCCATGTCCTGGCTATTATAAACAGTGCTGCGATGAACATTGGGGTGCACGTGTCTCTTTCAGATCTGGTTTCCTCAGTGTGTATGCCCAGAAGTGGGATTGCTGGGTCATATGGCAGTTCTATTTCCAGTTTTTTAAGAAATCTCCACACTGTTTTCCATAGCGGCTGTACTAGTTTGCATTCCCACCAACAGTGTAAGAGGGTTCCCTTTTCTCCACACCCTCTCCAGCATTTATTGCTTGTAGACTTTTGGATAGCAGCCATCCTGACTGGCGTGTAATGGTACCTCATTGTGGTTTTGATTTGCATTTCTCTAATAATGAGTGATGTTGAGCATCTTTTCATGTGTTTGTTAGCCATCTGTATGTCTTCTTTGGAGAAATGTCTGTTAGTTCTTTGGCCCATTTTTTGATTGGGTCATTTATTTTTCTGGAATTGAGCTGCAGGAGTTGCTTGTATATTTTTGAGATTAATCCTTTGTCTGTTTCTTCATTTGCTATTATTTTCTCCCAATCTGAGGGCTGTCTTTTCACCTTGCTTATAGTTTCCTTTGTAGTGCAAAAGCTTTTAAGTTTCATTAGGTCCCATTTGTTTAGTTTTGCTTTTATTTCCAATATTCTGGGAGGTGGGTCATAGAGGATCTTGCTGTGATTTATGTCGGAGAGTGTTTTGCCTATGTTCTCCTCTAGGAGTTTTATAGTTTCTGGTCTGACATTTAGATCTTTAATCCATTTTGAGTTTATTTTTGTGTATGTGTTAGAAAGTGTTCTAGTTTCATTCTTTTACAAGTGGTTGACCAGTCTTCCCAGCACCACTTGGTAAAGAGTTTGTCTTTTCACCATTGTATATTCTTGCCTCCTTTGTCAAAATAAGGTGCCATAGGTTCGTGGATTTATCTCTGGGCTTTTCTATTCTGTTGCCATTGGTCTATATTTCTGTCTTTGTGCAGTACCATACTGTCTTGATGACTGTGGCTTGTAGTAGAGTCTAAGTCAGCAGGTTGTTCCTCCAGTTCCATCTTGTCTTCTCAAGATTACTTTGGCTATTCGAGGTTTTTTGTATTTCCATACAAATGGTGAAATTCTTTGGTCTAGTTCTGTGAAAAATACGTTGGTAGCTGATAGGGATTGCATTGAATCTATAGATTGCTTTTGGCGTAGAATAGCCATTTTGACAATATTGATTCTTCCAATCCATGAACACGGTATGTTTCTCCATCTGTTTGTGTCCTCTTTGATTTCTTTCATCAGTGTTTTATAGTTTTCTATGTATAGGTCCTTTGTTTCTTTAGGTAGATATACTCCTAAGTATTTTATTCTTTTTGTTGCAATGGTGAATGGTATTGTTTCTTTAATTTCTCTTTCTGTTTTTTCATTGTTAGTATATAGGAATGCAAGGGATTTCTGTGTGTTAATTTTATATCCTGCAACTTAACTATATTCATTGATTAGCTCTAGTAATTTTCTGGTAGAGTCTTTAGGGTTTTCTATGTAGAGGATCATGTCATCTGCAAACAGCGAGAGTTTCACTTCTTCTTTTCCTATCTGGATTCCTTTTACTTCTTTTCTCTCTGATATGCTGTGCCAAACTTCCAACACTATGTTGAACAGTATTGTGTGAGAGTTGGGGCACCTTAGTCTTGTTCGCTGATTTCAGGGGAATGCTTTCAATTTTCACCATTGAGGGTTGATGCTTGTGTGGGTTTGTCATATATAGCTTTTATTATGTTGAGGTATGTTCCTTCTATTCCTGCTTTTTGGAAAGTTTTATCATAAATGAGTGTTGAATTTTGTCAAAGGCTTTCTCTTGCATCTATTGAGATAATCATATGGTTTTTATCTTTCAATTTGTTAATGTGGTGTATTACATTGATTGATTTGTGGATATTAAAGAATCCTTGCATTCCTGGGATAAAGCCCACTTGGTCATGGTGTATGATTTTTTTAATATGTTGTTGGATTCTGTTTGCTAGAATTTTGTTAAGGATTTTTGCATCTATGTTCATCAGTGATATTGGCCTGTAGTTTTCTTTTTTTGTGGCATCTTTGTCTGGTTTTGGAATTAGGGTGATGGTGGCCTCATAGAATGAGTTTGGAAGTTTACCTTCTTCTGCAATTTTCTGGAAGAGTTTGAGTAAGATAGGTGTTAGCTCTTCTCTAAATTTTTGGTAGAATTCAGCTGTGAAGCCATCTGGTCCTGGGCTTTTGTTTGCTGGAAGATTTTTGATTACAGTTTTGATTTCCTTGCCTGTGATGGGTCTGTTAAGATCTTCTATTTCTTCCTGGTTCAGTTTTGGAAAGTTATACTTTTCTAAGAATTTGTCCATTTCTTCCAAGTTGTCCATTTTATTGGCATAGAGCTGCTGGTAGTAGTCTCTTATGATCCTTTGTATTTCAGTGTTGTCTGTTGTGATCTCTCCATTTTCATTTCTAATTTTGTTAATTTGGTTCTTCTCTCTTTGTTTCTTAATGAGTCTTGCTAATGGTTTGTCAATTTTGTTTATTTTTTCAAAAAACCAGCTTTTAGCTTTGTTGATTTTTGCTATGGTCTCTTTAGTTTCTATTGCATTTATTTCTGCCTTAATTTTTAAGATTTCTTTCCTTCTGCTAACCCTGGGGTTCTTCATTTCTTCCTTCTCTAATTGCTTTAGGTGTAGAGTTAGGTTATTTATTTGGCTTTTTTCTTGTTTCTTGATGTAAGCCTGTAATGCTATGAACCTTCCCCTTAGCACTGCTTTTACAGTGTCCCATAGGTTTTGGGTTGTTGTGTTTTCATTTTCATTCATTTCTATACATATTTTGATTTCTTTTTTGATTTCTTCTATGATTTGTTGGTTATTCAGAAGCGTGTTATTTAGCCTCCAGGTGTTTGAATTTTTAACAATTTTTTTCCTGTAATTGAGATCTAATCTTACTGCACTGTGGTCAGAAAAGATGACTAGAATGATTTCAATTTTTTTGAATTTTCCAAGACTAGATTTATGGCCCAGGACGTGATCTATTCTGGAGAAGGTTCCGTGTGCACTTGAGAAAAAGGTGAAGTTGATTGTTTTGGGGTGAAATGTCCTATAGATATCAATTAGGTCTAGCTGGTCCATTGTGTCATTTAAAGTTTGTGTTTCCTTGTTAATTTTCTGTTTAGTTGATCTATCCATAGTTGTGAGTGGGGTATTAAAGTCTCCCACTATTATTGTGTTACTATTAATTTCCTCTTTCATACTCGTTAGTGTTTGCCGTACATATTGCGGTGCTCCTATGTTGGGTGCATATATATTTATAATTGTTATATCTTCTTCTTGGATTGATCCTTTGATCATTATGTAGTGTCCTTCTTTGTCTCTTTTCACAGCTTTTATTTGAAAGTCTATTTTATCTGATATGAGTATTGCGACTCCTGCTTTCTTTTGGTCTCCATTTGCATGAAATTTTTTTTTCCAGCCCTTCACTTTTAGTCTGTATGTGTCTCTTGTTTTGAGGTGGGTCTCTTGTAGACAGCATATGTGGGGGTCTTGTTTTTGTATCCATTCAGCCAATCTTTGTCTTTTGGTTGGGGCATTCAACCCATTTACATTTAAGGTAATTATTGATAGGTGTGGTCCCGTTGCCATTTACTTTGTTGTTTTGGGTTCACGTTTATACAACCTTTCTGCATTTCCTGTCTAGAGAAGATCCTTTAGCATTTGTTGAAGAGCTGGTTTGGTGGTGCTGAATTCTCTCAGCTTTTGCTTATCTGTAAAGCTTTTGAGTTCTCCTTCATATCTGAGTGAGATCCTTGCTGGATACAGTAATCTAGGTTGTAGGTTATTCTCTTTCATTGCTTTCAGGACGTCCTGCCATTCCCTTCTGGCCTGGAGGGTTTCTATTGATAGGTCAGCTGTTATCCTTATGGGAATCCCTTTGTGTGTTATTTGTTGTTTTTCCCTTGCTGCTTTTAATATTTGTTCTTTGTGTTTGATCTTTGTTAGTTTGATTAATATGTGTCTTGGGGTGTTTCGCCTTGGGTTTATCCTGTTTGGGACTCTCTGGGTTTCTTGGACTTGAGTGGCTATTTCCTTCCCCATTTTAGGGAAGTTTTCAGCTATTATCTCCTCGAGTATTTTCTCATGGCCTTTCTTTTGTCTTCTTCTTCTGGGACTCCTATGATTCGGATGTTGGGGCGTTTCACATTGTCCCAGAGGTCCCTGAGGTTGTCCTCATTTCTTTTGATCCTTTTTTCTTTTTTCCTCTCTTCTTCATTTATTTCCACCATTTTATCTTCTACCTCACTTATCCTATCTTCTGCCTCCGTTATTCTACTCTTGGTTCCCTCCAAAGTGTTTTTGATCTCATTCATTGCATTGTTCATTTTTAATTGACTCTTTTTTATTTCTTCTAGGTCTTTATTAAACAATTCTTGTATCTTTTCAATCTTTGTCTCCAGGCTATTTATCTGTAACTCCATTTTGTTTTCAAGATTTTGGATCATTTTTATTATCATTATTCTAAATTCTTTTTCAGGTAGATTCCCTATCTCCTCCTCTTTTGTTTGACTTGGTGGGCATTTTTCATGTTCCTTTACCTGTTGGGTATTTCTTTGCCTTTTCATCTTGTTTAGATTGCTGTGTCTGGAGTGGACTTTCTGTATTCTGGAGGTCTGTGGTTCCTTTTTATTGTGGAGGATTTACCCAGTGGTGGGTTAGACGATTGGCTGTCAAGGTTTCCCGGTTGGGGAAGCTTGCGTCAGTGTACTGGTGCGTGGAACTTGATTTCTTCTTTTTGGAGAGCAATGGAGTGCCCAGTAATGAGTTTTGAGATGGGTCTATGTGTTAGGTGTGACCTTGGGCAGCCTGTATGTTGACATTCGGGGCTATGTTCCTGTGTTGCTGGAGAATTTGCGTGGTATGTCTTGCTCTAAAACTTATTGGCTCTTGGGTGGTGGTTGGTTTCAGTGTAGGTATGGAGGCTTTTGGATGGTCACTTATTACTTAAAGTTCCATGTAGTCAGGAGTTTTCTGGTGTTCTCAGGTTTTGGGCTTAAGTCTCCTGCCTCTGGATTTCAGTTTTATTCTTCCTGTAGTCTCAGGACTTCTCCAGCTATACAGCACTGATAATAAAACTTCTAGGTTAATGGCGAAAAGATTCTCCCCTGTTAGGGACACCCAGAGAGGTTCAGAGAGTTACATGAACAGGAGAAGAGGGAGGAGGGAGATAGAGATGAGCAGGAGGAGAAAAAGGGGGACTCAAGAGGAGAGAGACAGATCTACGCAGCTGTCTGTTCCCAGAGTGTTCTCCGTATCTCAGACACCTACAAGGATTCACAGAATTGGATTGGGAAGAGAAGGGAAAAGGAGGAAACAGAGGTGTTCTGAGGTAGAAAACAGAGAGTCAAGATTGGGAGAGAATAATCTTCGGTTTAAAGATAGGGCTTCTCTTTTTTTTTTTTTTTTTTTAAGGTTATAGTGTAGTGAAAATGAAAATGAAGAGTAGTAGAGGAGTACTAGAGGACTTTAAAAGAAATAAGAGAAAAAGAAAAATAGAAAATAAAAGAGAAAACGGAAAGGAAAAAAAAGAAGAAAAAAGAAAAAGAAAAAAAAGAAAAAAAAACAAAAAAAAAAGAAAGAAAGAAAAAAAAAAATTTTTTTCCCCTAATTAAAAAAATTGTAAAAATCTATGAAAATGAAAGTTAAGGAGTAATGGGGGAGTAATAGGGAATTTTAAAGGAAAATAAAAGAGAAAAAATAAAAAAGAAAAAATATAAAAAGAAAAAAAAATTTTTTTTTTTTTTTCCTTACTTAGAAAAAAAAAGTAAAAATATATCTAGGAGTTTCTCTGGAGCTGTTGCGGTCAGTGTGGGTTCGGCTCAGTTTCAGATAGCTCCTCGTTCCAGCTTACACTTCTCGATATCTACAGGGCCCTTCCGGTGAAGTCGGTGTTTTCTACAGGGATTTTAATCTGTTGCACCAGTCCCTTCTGAAGCGGTTCCCTTTGTTTATTTGGCTTCTGTTTGCCGGTCTCTTCAGAGCCTCATTTCCGCCCTGACACAGGCAGGCGGAGGTGGACTCTTATTCAGTTAGCTAGTTCCGTTGCGCTGCTGGGAGGGCTGACGCTGCGGGGATGGGCTGGCGCTGCGGGGCGGGGCTGACGCTGCGGGGAGGGGCTGGCCCTGCGGGGGCGGGCTGGCGCTGCCGGGAGGGGCTGACGCTGCTTTCTCCGTCTGCGCTGCTCAGGCTCCCGGCTGTTCTATATGGAGCGCGCCCGCGCTGCGCTAGGTTCCAGCCCTCGGGTGTTACACAAAAGCGCGGAAGGAAAAGCTGCGCCTGCTCTCTGTGCCTTCCCCGTCAGAGCGGTCCAGGCAGTGAGGGGCTTGATGGGCGCACTATCCCCAGGTGTGGCACACTCACTCCCTTCCGCGGACCCAGTCTCAGTTTCCGCTGGCGCCAGTCGGGTGCGCGCGCCTTCCGCCCTCTGCGTCCCCAGCCCCATTCCCCACCCGCGCCGGTCGGGTGCCTGCGCCCTGTGTCTCGCCGCGACCTTCCCCTCCCCCCTGCCTCCTGCCTCCGGCGGGGCTGGGCGGGTCCGCAGCCTGCGACCTCTTCTTGGGACTTTCTCCGTCCCTTTGTTCTGCGAACGGCCGGCAGTGTGTTCCGCCGGTCAACTCTCTCCCCCTTGGTCTCCCACAGTTCAAGTTGGCACCTCACAGAAGCTCCCTCCGATTGTCCTCAGGGCACTCAGGCCCGGACCCTAGCCCAAGCAAGGCCGCCTAAGACTCCCTTCCCGGGACGGGTCTCCGTCCTTAGCTCTTTTGTCTCACTTTTTATCTTTTATATTTTGTCCTACCTCCTTTCGAAGACAATGGTCTGCTTTTCTGGGCGCCTGATGACCTCAGCTAGCGATCAGAAGTTGTTTTGTGAAGTTTGCTCTGCATTCAGTTATTCTTTTGATGAATTTGTAGGAGAGAAAGTGGTCTCCCCGTCCTACTCCTCCGCCATCTTGGCTCCTCCCTCCCCCCAATTGTCTTTTAAATTAAAAAAGTAAATGCATTTATAGCAGAAACTACAGAGAAGTCAGATGAAGAAGAAAATAAGTTAACCTGTAACAACTGCAGGAAATCCCATCACTGGAAATTGTTGGAAAGCAACCAGTTGATCTCAGAATCATGGTACCACAAAGTCGGATGAAGCACCAACACTGCTTTTCTCTGGTCCATTGGACAGAAAGCACGGAAGAAAGTGAAGACACTGTTTCAGGGAATGAAGTCAAGAGAGATCTCTTGAATATTAGGCACTACTCACTGCCAAGGGAGCATAATTCTGAGGTATCAGCGAAGGCAAGGGCCTCCCAGAAGTGGTGAGGATGGGGGGCTGCTCTTTAGAAAGTGGCCCCCAGTCTTTTCTTGCAACATTTCTCCTTTCCTGGTTGGGCTTCCCTGGTGGCTCAGATGGTAAAAATCTGCCTGCAATTCGGGAGACCTGGGTTTGAACCCTAGGTTGGGAAGATCCCCTGGAGGAGGGCATGGCAACCCACTCCATTATTCTTGTCTGGAGAATCCCCATGGGCAGATGTGCCTGGCGGGCTACAGTCCATGGGGCTGCAAAGAGTCGGACACGACTGAATGACTAAGCACAGCACAGCACGGCCTTTCCTGGTGAGACGTCCCAAGCTCTTCTCATCCATTGGCTCCGCCTTTGGGGCAATCCATCGCACACCTAATGATGAGCACCCGGGGGTGAGAGCGTGCTACCCCCTCACCCCCGCTACCCGCCTACTCCCTGCCAGGAGGCAGAGGATGAGCCGCCAGAGCCTGTACTCAGACCCAAACCACAGAGCTTCTGGCCTCTCTATCCGCTGGGATTTTGTTCCTCTGCTAACAGTTCATTGTATCTTCATTATGTGCTTCTCTTTCTACTCCTGCCAAAGGTCAGGGGAAATATTTCTCCTGGGGAAGAAATTTTTCACTGAAGTGTTTCCAGGAGGGGTATAGTTTAAAGGCAACAGGACACTGTGTTTAAAGCGGGGCCTTGGTGAGCCCTACATTTCCCCACCACGTAATGTATCAAACGCACCAGCTGCACCCATATCCCATATACTTTTTAAATAACTTTTATAAAGATTTTTATATTTGTGCTTTAGAAATTATTTGGCTTTACATTACTCATTTAATTTATGATTGGCTATGAGTTCCTGATAATTACTGTGCTTGCTTAGGGGGTTTTGTGAAATAAGAAAATTGAGCTTGTAAACTATATTTGATGGAATGAAATTGTTATGAATACTAAATTGAATAGTGAATGAAGCTGGCATGTTGGTACGTTTTGTAGGCATTTAATTAAACTTTTATTCATTTTTACATTTATTGTTTTCTTTTGGTAGATTTGGAGCCAATGACTGTTTTCTATTTGGGTCTCATACATCTTTTCTAGGCCCATGAAAGGATCTTACATTGGGGATCTCATTGCACTGGGGAAGGTTCTGATATAATAGTGATTCTCAAACATTTTGGCTTCAGAATCCTTTTATATTCTTAAAAGTGATTGCGGGCCCTGAAGAGCTTTTTTACTTTTTGTTTTAAAATATGGGTTATATCTACTAATATTTACTGTACTAGAAATTATAACTGAGAAATTTCAAAATCATTTATCTACTAATTCATTTAAACATAACAATCATGACCTAATTACATTATATAAATAACATTTTTATGATAAATATTTTTTCCAAAACAAGTCATTGAGAAGAGTGGCATTTTTGTAAATCTTTTTAATGTGTGTCTTAATGGAAGACAGATTCTTATAATCTCATAATTCTGCTTTCACTGTGTTGCCATATATTGTTTTGCTTGCAGCATAGGAAAAAAATTTAGGCTTATGCTGATAATTAATTGGAAAAAGGAAATACTCAATAGGCTTTTTGATACTAAATCAAACCTTGACTGTCAGGTTCTTAAAATGTTGTAATGAATCTGAAATCATATCAGTGAAACTTTTATAATATATTACCTTAAAATCCACAGGCTACTTTATACTTTGAATCAATGTTTTACCTGTGCATGGTTTTGTAACTTGATGCTTTGGAGATTTAAGAAACATTGGTACCCTGAATTATGCAGATCTTTGAGATACTCACACATTTTTTAGATAATATCAAAATATCACATTTATTGTCATTACCACAGATCTCATCAGAAAAATCTGTAAGAATTGGGAAGCTGGCAAGTTAATGGAAACATCTGTGTTTTCCAAAGTTCTAGTTTTCACTTGAAAGCTCGATTGTTACCATTAGCAACAAACACTATTAGCTGTGCTTTTCTGTAACACATTCACTTAATTTTTGAGACTATCTGCCAATTACTTACATCTGAATGGCTATAGTTTTTCATTTGTTCTTTTAAATACAAATGGTAATCCAGGAAAAAAAAAAGAGTTCAGATCAGATTGCAACTCAGTTGTTTGTGCAGGTGTCTTTCCTTGAGAAAACTAAGGAACTTGAACACGTGTAGAAGTGAATGATGCCATCTTCCCATATCCTCATGCAGAATATAGAAAGACATGTGCTCAAGGGTTGAGATTTAATAAAGGTAATAATTATTTGGCTTCATCAAAATCACAATGAAGTGAACTAGCACTTTTTTCCCATTGGAAGAACACAGGGACCACAAGTATCCTTTGGTACACTACCTTGATTCATGCTACGGCAGCGGCATTTCCCCCCACCTTTTCTTTTACACTCTTCAGTGCAAATGTCAATACACTGGGAAAGGAAAATAACTATTTTAGTGTTATTATGAACATTGTTTTGACCTTGTAGATCCCCTATCAGTGGAGACACAGCCTCGCTTTGATACATAGCCTGATATAAACACGTCTAAGATGGTGCCAGGCACGTATTAAATGTTCAATCAATTGTAACTGAAACCATGCTTTCTTTGGCTTTCTAAGCATCATTTTTTTTCTTTTTGAGTTGGATGAACCTTTACATGAGTGAAGTAAGTTAGAAAGAGGAAAACAAACATTGTATATTAATGAGTATATATGGCATCTAGAAAAATGGTCTTGATGAACCTATTTGCAGGGCAGGAATAGAGACACAGACGTAGAGAATGGACTTGTGGACACAGCGTGGGGAAGAAAGGGTGGGACGGATTGAAGAGGAGCATTGAAATACATACACTATCATGTGTAAAACAGCTAGTGGGAAGATGCTATGTAACACAGGGAGCTCAGCCTGGTGCTCTGTGATGCCCTAGAGAGGTGAGATGGGGGTTGAGGAGGAGGCTCAAGAGTGAGGGGATTATGTGTGTGTGTGTGTGTGTGTGTGTGTGTGTGTGTGTGTGTGTGTATACTTAAAGCTGATGCATGTTGTTGTACGACAGAAACCAACACAACATTGTAAAGCAATCATCTTCCAATTAAAAATAAAATTTTAATAAAAATAGGGTTACTATTATTTCATAGGGTGGTTGTGGAGATCAAATGTAGCAAAATATGTAAGATGCTTAGCACAGTGTTCAGCGTGTAATGTGTTTGTGATGAATATGAGATTTTATTAGCATCACTAATAATAAGTCATATAAAAGTTTCCTGGAGAACATCAGCAGGATTCCTCCCTACTACTGTCAGTGCACGACTGGACTTCCTTTCCTATTGAGACTCTTAAATGAGTATTTTTCCCATTTGGTCTTCATGCCTTAGACCAAGGCTGCTGCTGCTGCTGAGGATCTGTTCCTATGCACTCTGGGAGGAGGGCCTCTGCCAGGAATTTCCACTTGTTCAAGGGCCACAGGAAGCTGAGGTCATCCCCACCCCCCAGCCCCTAGCTCTTACAATCTTGTCTAGACACTCTGAGGAGGTGGGGGATATAATTACAGCTTGAAACCCTTTACAGGCATCAGCAACTCCGCTCCCCCCCACACGTGTGTGACTCAAGCCCCAGGAGGCCAGTGAAATCTGATGACTTGCTCGCCCAGATAAGCTGGAAGTGAAACCCTAGAGGTCCAGGGTCCTGTTGCCCTTCACATACAACATCTTTTACTCAAAACCAATTTCTCCATTTGGTTCAGTTGGAATAAAAGCAGCAAATGCATCTTGCGTATTTCCTAGACGTCCGCCCTCGGTGTTCCACGCTGCGCCTACCATAGTGCTGGTTATCCCCCAGGGGCTGCTGCGTTCTCACACCTGCCTCCCTCCACCCTGCTCCTTGCCTCATGGGTGATCTCTATCGATGACATCACCAGGCTCTTTTGCCCTCTGGCCTGCAGCTTGATTTGTCTGTGGCAGGAGTTGGCAGGACAGAGTTTAGAAGGCTAGAGGAGAAATAGGTGAGCCCTCCCCACTCATAGTTAGTTCTCCTTCGACTACAAACTCTGTGGGGTGACTCCGCATCAGCATCTAGTAATACCACTTTCACCCCTTGCCCCTTCCAGGATGGTAGCAGCCTTCCTCTGTGGCTAGTCCCTGGCAGGTCACTACCTTCTGCTGGTCCCTCGTCCTGCCTGCCCACATCTTTTCACATACCACCTTCACTACACTTTTTGTTGGCCGTCCAGTGCAGCATGTGCGATCTTAATTCCATGATCAGGAATCGAACCTGTGTCCCTGAAGTGGAAATGTGGAGTCTTAAACACTGACCTGTCAGGGAAATCCCAACACTCTTTTTAATTAAGGCTTTCAGTAAGCCATCTGTTCCTTGACTGGACCCTGACTGACCCAGACAGGATCCTGCCTCAGAGAAGCTCACAGTCAGCTTGGACTGGTTATCTCAAAATCTGTCAGGGGCATGCCACCTCATAGCTGCTATATCCAAAAACCAGTTCTGCTGCTGCTGTTAAGTCACGTCAGTCGTGTCCGACTCTGTGAGACCTCATAGACGGCAGCCCACGAGGCTCCCGTCCTTGGGATTCTCCAGGCAAGAACACTGGAGTGGGTTGCCATTTCCTTCTCCAGTTCGATTATGTGCTAAATACATGTGCTTCATTTGCCCCACTGTTTTTTTTTTTTTTTTTTTCCATATATTAATTTAGGTTCGAAAAGAGACTTTTTATCACCAGCTAAAGAGAAAAAGACTATACTTGCCAAAATAGAGGACAAGGGTAAAAACAAAACAGTATTGTTAAACTTTACCTTAGCAGTGTTGTGGTTAAGAGCACACTGGATACCCTGTCTAGGTTGGAATCCTGCTTTGCCCACTTTCCGGCTGTGTGACCAAGAGTGAGTCACATAACCTCTCTGTGCCTCGGTTTCTTCATCTGTACACTGGGAATCATGATTCTATCTACTTAATAGGGCTGTGAGGATTAACCAAATTAATTAGTGCAAATATGTGTCAAGCCCTGAGAGCTCTTCCATGCACACGGAAAGCCTCATATGAATTTCAGCTGCCATTGTTTTAATGACAATGATGATGATGGTGGTGGTGATGAAATTACCTGACTCAGGCTCTGAGCTGGAGAGTTAATAACAAGGAGATGAAATCCTCCAGACTTTCTCCTGGATGTAATCAGAATTTGGAAAGAACTGAAAACAATAATTACACATTCATTGAATTTGGTTCCATGTGGTTTGTTTCTCTGTGTATCATCTAAAATGTGGATGTACCACAAAATCTGGCCTTAGGTAGCACCAGTGAAATACTTTCCACACCTTAGAAAACACAGACAGGGAAACATATAACTGTTATGCAGAACAAACCAACCAGCAAAATGTGAGAGGCAGCCCAGGGAAATGAGTGACTTGGGTGGAGAGTCCGAGAGAAGCCGCTGGCCAGGTTTATCAGAGTCTGAATTAGGGTTGGAGAACAGGCAGATAAGGGGGCTCCTGGGGGTAGAGTGATTGCCTGTTCAAAAGCAGGTGAATGACTTAGCATTGTATGTTCAGGAGAGGACAATATTCACAAAGAAATCACAACTCCCTAACCACCCCTCCACTGACACCCCCCCCACCCCCCACCCAACAAAAGAGCTGTCTACAGAAGTTTTCAAAGTGTGGTTCCCAGAACTGCAGTATCAACAAGATTTAGGAACTTGTTAGAAATGCAAATTACAGGCTCCCAGACCTACTGAATCAGGAACTCTGGAGGTAGGTCTCTCCCAGCAATCTGGGGTTTAACCAGAACTCCAGGTGAGCCTTATGCATGCTAGAATTTAAGAACTACTGGCCTATATCCAAAGCCACAGAATGCACACCTAGAGTGAACTTTAATGTAAACTACAGATTTTGAGTGATAATGAGTGTCAAAGTAGGTTCATCACTTATAACAAAAGCATCACTCCAGTTCAGGATGTTAATAGTGGAGGCAGTTGCTCAGGTGTGCAGGCAGGGGATAAACAGAAGCTCTTTGTACTTTCTTCTCAATTTTGCTATGACTCTAAAACTGCTCTAAAAAATAGTTTATTCATCTTTAGAAAGCAGGTTATATTTATTCTAGAAAATGCCAATGATTTTTTTCAACTATCTGCAATCTCTTCCCCTCCAAGAAAACCAATTTGAACATTTTAGTTTGAATCCCTTTTGTATTTTTCTAAGTCTATACACACCTGTGTGTGAATGTATGTGCTTTCCTTATTAAAAAATGGGAAAGAAAAAAAAAGAACTACTGGCCTAGAGCAAGACGGGAGAGCACTAGCAATGAACAAGGGTGAGATTTTTGCACACAATAATATTAATAGTAAGAATCCTTTATTGAGCACTTTCTATGTGTCACATATTGTGCTAGTCAGTCTACCTGTTTTATCACCTGTAATCTCCACAAGTAGATATACTATTGTTATTATGCCCATTTTACAAATGAACAAATTGAGGCTTGGGTTGGCAACCATATGTTCCCAAGGCAATAGAGCTTAGAATAATGAGGCCATTGGGTGGTAGAAAGAAAACCAGAGGCTGGATTTGAACCAATTGTCGAAGACTGTCTACAGCAGTGTTGTCCAGTAGAACTTTCTTTGGTGGTAGCAGTGTTCTGTACTGGCGTGGCCTGATAGTAACCATTAGTCACCAGTTGATAAGTGACTGTTAGTGTGACAAGCACGAGAGAGGAACTGAATTAAAAACTTTACTTAATCTTAATGAGTTTCAATATAAATAGCCACGTGGGAGCTAGTGGCAACCATCTTAGTGCAAAACTAAAACCATAGAGCAAGTAAGTTCAGAGGCAGCAGTTGACGTTAGGTCCGTCTGACTTCCGCAGCCATGGGCTTGCCCACGAGTGCTATTGCCCAGTGTCTGAGAAGAACTGGGATCACTTCTGGGCAAGTTCCTGAGGAAGCACCTCTCTGACCCAGGACGGCTCTCTCAGCACTGTGTCCTTAGCTGACTGGTATTTGCACAGTGGTTGGAGGTAAGGCATAGAAAGGAGCCCCGAGAAGCTGACCCCCAAATGTTCCCAATGGTACAGGGTAGAGCTTTCAGGACAAAGAGATCACACGCTGACCCCATCCTTTCTGAGCCCTTACTGAGCCCCTGCTGGCCCTGATGTCATATTAGACACTGACCTAACCAGAGACTCCAGGAGGTCTCCTGGGAAAGATATTTTTTAAACTAAGTACCAGAGCTTGAGCACATTTTATTTTTTTCCCTTGCTCGATTCTCCATGGAACCGATGGAACATTGAAAACCCCTGCTCCCAGGAATTCTTGGCTTCATCAGTCCTGTAAACTGTTGAATTTCACCTCCTGCCTTTCTTTCCACCATCCAATGACCTCATTATTCTAGGCTAGGGGTTGGCAGACTTTTTCCCAAAATGAGCCAGGTAGTAAATATTTTAGCCTTTGTGAGCCATAGAAGGTCTCTGTTTCATGTTCTTCTTTGTGAGAGTGTTTTTTTTTTTTTTTTTAAGACAATGTTTTAAAAATGTAAAACCATACTGAACTCTCCAGGCAGGATCTGACTCACCAGCCATGGCTTGCTGTCTGTTCTAGGCTCCCTTGCCTTGGGAATAAATGTTTAACAAACTTTTATGGGTATGAGGATATTCTGGGTGAGTTTGCTGAAACCATAGCTTCCTGTGCTTCTTGGAGATAAGGTTTAGTGACAGGCTAGAGTGTAGAAACTACACATTTTAACAAATGCTCTAAATGACACTTTTAGTGCATATGATCTGTGGACCACCTTTTGAGAAACACCGTTGGTGGTACAAGGCTCTGAGAGCTCATGCAGGACCAGTCCCATCATTGGACAAATCGGGGAACTGAGATCCAGGGGAGGGAAGGGCTCCGTCCTGAGAGTATCTGAGTTAGGGCTGCGAGGGAAGTGAGCCATAGCAGGAAGAGGCCGCTGCCAAAGACAGAGCAAAGGAGGTGGAGAGAAACTGGATCTTTGGTGACTTAATTTAACCGCCGGGAACAGACCTCCTCTGAAGGTGGCCAGACCGTTGCACTTTCCACAAAATCCCCTTTCTGACTTAAGCCAGTTTGAGTCAGATGCTCTGCTGCTGGCAGCTGAAAGTGCCCCAACTGATACAGACCCCTCTTTCCACCAGCCTGCTTTGATCCACCTCTTTTGAGAGAACTGTCTTTGAAGGAATACTCTCAAGGCATCATCCAAATGTTTAATCCTTTAAATGTCAAGGCCTTTGTAGTAAGCTGGGTAGGTCACACATACCTCCCTGTACCTGAAGGCAGAGTGTGTGGAGTTGAAAGTGGTCCAGGTCCGGAATTGGGAAATCTGGCTTCTACTCTCGCTTGTATGACTGTTTGAAATGGGTGAATTACTTAATTTTCTGAGCTCAGTGTTCTCATCTGAAAAAGGAGGGATTGAAAGAGCCATTTTTAGGTCATTTTTGTGCTAGATATCACCATTGCGTTCTAAGAGTCAATACTATTCACTTAGTGATTTTCTTAATTCACTTCTACCCCCCCCCACACTCTCTCCTCTCTTCTTTCCTTCCTCCCTCCTTCTCTCTTTCTCTCTCCCCTTCTTCTCTCTTCTTTTTCTCTCTTTCGAAAGAAAAAAACACAAAACATATGAGGGCCCTGACTCTGGCCCAGTCTGTTCTTCCTGGCAGAAATTACACCTCCGTGGGGCTCATTTATCTTCACATTTGAATCAACAGCCCTTAAAGGTTTCTCTAGGGAATTTGAACATTTCCTTCCTGGTTTGAAGAATGGAGCTAAATGACACAACACGAATTTTGAGCAGGTAGAAACACCTTTTTTTTTTTCCATTTGGTGAAAAATAATCAGGTTAGTCAGTTGAACAGAGACAATGATTGAAAAAAAAAAATATGTGCTCAGCTTTCAGTCTGGTGGCGCAGGTGGAATGAATGACCTGTGTGCGATACCCCTGGGAGCACAGCCACCGGTCTTGGCAGGTTCTCCTCTTCATGGAGGGAGCACGGGACCTAATCCCACCTTCAGCAGGTTGTGGCAGGAGCCAGCGAGGCCTGGGTGGTTAGCGCACACTCACGTGAAATCATTCTTGTTTGACTTTTCATAACGTTTGTTCTTTTTTTCTTTTTAAATCCCCAAGCATGACACGTTCAAAGCAGAAAATGTGGTAAAACAGAAAACACCCAAAGGAAAGAGGCGGCAACACACATTGCCAGTAATCCTCCAACCCAGGATGACCACATGCCCGTGTTCTGTTTTGTTTCAACCACTTCTTTGCTAATCACCAAAGCGAAAGATGCTCATTGCTCAAGCAAAGAGGCAGAAAGGGACATTAAGTGTGGTTAATCCCACAGCCCAGGAGCGTCACGGGAAGTCTTTGAAGGCCTGCCCTGCCGGCCCGGCCCGCTTGCTGCCTCTCCCCGTTTGTTGTCCCCATGCACCAGGATCACACGTTCTGTGCATTGAAGCCACCGGGCCTGGCAGAAAGGCACAGAGTATATGCTTTAGCGTTTTAGAACGATGCTTCCCTGAGGGCTGGACTCCAGGGAGGGGCTGTGCATGAGACCCAGACTTCATGACTCCACATTGAAGTTGGTACAGAGTATTGGGTTTTCTAGGTGGAGCTAGCGGTAAAAGACCCGCCTGCCAATGCAGGAGACAATAAGAGACGCTGGTTTGATTCCTGGGTCGGGAAGATCCCCTGGAGGAGGCATGGCAACCCACTCCTATTATTCTTGCCTGGAGAATCCCATGGATGGAGGAGCCTGGCGGGTTACAGTCCCTGGGATTGCAGAGAGTCAGACACGACTGGCTGACTGAGCGTGCACACACGCATGTCTGGACTGCTCCCTCAAGGGGCTTGCAAATTGGTTTGAATGCCCACTGTACTCTCAGGTGGCAATACAGTCAGAATCAGGATTATTTACAAGTTAGCTTCAGATGTCCTATTGTAATGGACCGTCTTTCTCCCCAAATCCGTTCCCCTTTTCTGTCCTTCTTACTTCTGCCAGAAATACCATCACTCTCCCTAATACCCAGACTCCACTTTTGTTGGCCCTGTCTTTTCTGCTTAGAAAAAGTCTCAAATATTTTCTTACTGGGTATGTGATAAAGAGTGGTAGGATAAACATGCTCTGAAGTCGGGTTGACTTGGATTTAAATTCTGCTCCTGCCACTTAACCAAAGTGAGAGCTTGGATGCACTAATCTCCTTGAATCTGTTTCAGTCTCTGTAAAAGGTGATAGTACTTTTATACCAAGTACTGTTTACTAGGTGCATAACACTCTTCTTACTGCTTTGCATATATTAACTCATTCAATCCTCATGAACACCTTATGGGTATTATAATTTTCATTTTACGGGACAAAGAAATTGGCCCAGAGAGGTGAAACCACTTGCCCCAAGTCACATTAAGTGTCCAAGTCAGAGTTCAGATTCAGACAGTCTGTTCCCAACCATTCCTCTGCTTACCCTTCCAGTGGGGGAAGTATTTACTAAAAGGGCACCGTGAAGATTGAATGCGAATTTATAGACAGTGCCTAGAGCAGAACCTGACCAACCTGTACGTCTTACTTAAAAAAAAAAATCCTTAGAAAACTTTCCTTTCTAAATTTTATTATCCTTGTGCTTTCTTGTTTTTTAAATTTTTTTGGCGGGGGCGGTGGGGGTGGGGAAACTGGGGTAGGAGTTGCAAAAACTGGAATTTTAGGAAATGCATATGGTCTGTAAATTTTAATGGTCAGGTCACAAGAACAATTGTGTACTATGCACTTACTATATTCCAAGTACTATGCTAGACATTTTAAGTAAATGATGTGTGTCCTCATGGAAGCCTGGTGTGATGTACAATGTGAGGTCATTGTGGGGACAACAAGATTCTGCTTGGCCAAGGTAACCTGACCAAGGGTACACAGTAAGTGAGAAAGTCGGAGTGCAAACTCAGGCTGGTTTAGTTCTGAGCTGGAATTCTTCCTCACTTTTGCTAAAAGAGGTCATTCTTCATGGCGTTAATGCCTTTGCAGGGTGGGAGTTAGGTTCGGGAGGAAATAGATGGGATCCTCTTTGGAAGAATGTGGAATGGTCATCATCCAAAGAGGGACGTTGGTAAAAGTTGCTCTGGCATCCGTGGGTAGGGGACCATCACTGCACAGCCCCGAGTCATGGAGACATCAGATCGGGAGCAATAGCAGGGGCATGACAGCTGAGAGCTTTTGTAGGGACTTGATATCCTTGGTCCCCCAGACCCCCTTGCCTTCTCTTGGTATAAGACCTACCCTGATAGGCATGGGGGAGGAGAGGACTGCAAACTTTTTTTCTTTGCACTGAATCCGAAGTGTGGTGATTTAGGGCTTAGGCAATGAGATTAGAAAATGAAAGTGGAATCACAGTAAATCTTGGTGTCAATGGTGTTTGGGTTGCAAGGTTTTTTGCTTCTTTTCTTTCTTTTTTCTCCCTTCCCTCCTTCCTTTCTTCCAATCTTCCTTCCTTCTTTTTGTTAACAATATCTCCATTGCCTGTTATGAGAAGGGATAAAGAATTATATTTACAGAGTTCCTACTATGTTCCTGATGCTTTGTACCAACATTATTTCTTCTGAGCCTTGCACCACCTTTTAAAGGTAGAGCGTACGTACTAGCCCCATTTTGTAGATGGGAAAACTGAGGCTCGGGAAGCATAGGTGACTTGTTCAGGATTTCAAAGAACGAAAATGGGTGAGTTGGGATTTGAAATAGATCCTGTGACCCCCAAAGCCTGCCATCTCTCTGTGACCCAGGCATGAAAGGACAGGAGTGTGACTGGAGACCACACATAACAGATGAGGTCTAGGTGTGCTGTTGCAGTCCAGTGGGGCCAACATTTGGTGCCCAATGCAGCCCAAAACACAAAGTATGGGATCAAGGTCAGCCCTCTGTGGGAAAGAAATGGAATTCTGCCTATGGCCACACTGTGTGTGGAAGTGATCTTGTTCCAAAAAGAGCTGCTTGTTTGTTTGTTTCACATTTCAGTTGTCAGAGTGAAGAAGGGTCTGAATGAATTAGAAATTGTTTTGGGCAATCTAAGCTTGGTTGGTACAACCAACCAAGGTAAATACGTGGGTAGTGAGTGACCTCCCAGAAAGGAATTCCTACCGGAAGCTTCTTGGTTCAAACTGCCGACTTCTGGATGGTTCCATGTGCAGTTCTTCCGAGCAGTCTTGCCAGACACCTTTGCTCTGCCTGAGAGAATCTCATCTCTGCTGCTCTCTGCAGTCAGCTGGGGCAGCACAGCCCATGGGATTAGTGGGATTTGTGACCAGCCAGTGAGCTCTGCCCCTAGAGGGCTGGTCAGCAATTCCTAAATGACGTACCACCATGACACAAGCAGCCACCAGCTCCCTTAGCTGTTTCCTAGAGTTTCTTGGTTTACTTAGGTTATTTTGTGTGTGTCTAGTGATCCTTGAGTTTTTTTCCCCTTCTCTTTTTTGGAACTTTATTTTTAACTGGAGGATAATTGCTTTATGATGTTGTGCTGGTTTCTGCTGTACAACGTGAGTCAGCTATAAATATATATATCCCCTCCCTCTTGAGCCTCCTGGCCACCCCCACCCCCTCCCCACCCCTCTAGGTTGTTACAGAGCACAGGGCAGGGCTCCCTGTGTTATACAACAACTTCCCACTAGCTATTTTACACCTGGTGGTGTATATATGTCAACGCTACCCTCTCAGCTCATGCCACCTTCTCCTTTCCCAGCTATGTCCACAAGTCTTTTCTTATGTCTGCATCTCTATTCATGTGCAAATAGGTTTATCAGTATCATTTTTCTAGATTCCATATATATATGTGTGTGTTAATACAAAATATTTGTTTCTCTCTTATTTCACTCTGTATGACAGACTAGAGGGGCAGCTTACAATCTTTCCCAGGGAGAAGGAACTCTAGGCCATATAGTCCTTTCACCACAGGCAACTGCCCATGGAATTTTCCCTGATGTCTGTGTGGTTCTCAAGTTTCCTAACCTGCTCACCCCAGCACTTGGAGTTGGCTTTTCAGCTCAGAGAAAAACACTCTGAGCTGCCAGGCCACCAGTTTAGCCTTAGGGCTGGGACTAAATAAATACGGGGGACCCCCTCCCCTAGCCTGATCAGTTTATTTTCAGGGACAGGGCTTTCACAGATGTGGCCAAGGGGCTGGCAGGGAGGCGCCCATGGGCTGCAGGCTGCTGTGGCTGCACACGGGCAGTCGGGACCTGCCCCGTGTAAGTCCCACTGTGATTGATGATTGGGATGGAAAGAAAAGCCCACTGCAGATGGACAGGCGTCTGGGATAAGTGAAAAACAACAGTGCCTTTTCCTGGCATCCGTCCCTGCTTGAGGTTGGGCGGGGGCACTATAAGTAGTCCAGCAATGAGCAGCATGGGTTTTAAAGTCAGACAAGGAGTTCAGATCCCATCACTCACTGGCAGGACAACTTGGGTGAATTTGTAATCACTTTCTTGAAAGGGGAAAGGAATAGTAATACTTGTCTCTTAGAGTTGTTCTGAGGATGACATGAGACAACACTGGGGAAAGAAGTATGGCAGAGCCTGGTGAGCAGCTAGATTATTTTATGATTACATAAAAATAGTCAGCCCAGTACCCGGCACTGAGGAAATGCTTCATAAACGGCAGCTGTCTCATGGGATCTTGGAATGCCAGCACTGGGAGGGATCTCATCTGAAGCCAGGTTAATTCTATCTCCTCTTACAGGTGAGGAGTCTGAGGACCAGAGAGCACCATTGGCTGGTCCAGGACCACACTCCTAGCTCATGGCAGAGAGGGCTGACCACATCACGCTGCCTGCCTTCTTCTCTCCTTTTGAAGACCACTCTGTTTTGCTCATCATACTTAGTTTGGGGTTTTAAAAGCCGGGTTTGCGAGAGGAAATTCCATTTTGCAGAGTCTCTCTGAAAGGGTCCTGGTTTCTAGTCCTATTTGATTTGGGAGTCAAAGGCATGATGGGGGAAAAAAGAAAAACACTAGACTTGGCAGCTGCAGACATGGGTTCAGATTTTACCTGTAAATCATCAGTTCTGTGGTTTTGGGTCAGTGACTAAACTCTGAGATTCAGTTTCCACAGTCCTTCCCAAGGTCTGTCTAACTATTTTTGGATGCACATGTGGGCTAGGGTACTCCTGAATCCCCTGCATGTGGTGCTGAGTCCCACAACTCTCATGGGTCACTTTTGTTCATGGATGGATGTGTAATTAGTTGTTAAAAGGGGGGAGGGAAAGAATGTCTTAAGCTGCCGTGATGCTGACATTGGCCCTGAGACTCAGTTTCTCCTTTGGTAACATGGGGATATAAAGAGTACCCACCTCAAAATGTGCTGATGAAGACTACTGAGTTAATATAAAGAGCTCAGAACACGGCTGGACACATAATACACAATAAACATTGCTGTTACCATTTTTCCTACAGGTCAGGTGCACGGTCTAGGTACTCGGAAGCTTTTCCTGCCCCAGGCTAATTTTGTGCCTTGGTGGTTGAGTTGGTGGTCTTGGTCACAAGACAAGGGGGTAGCCGAGCAGCTATAGGTGGAGTGGTGGCACGAGAATACCCAGAATTCGTGGGAACAGGAGGGCACGGACTTATCTGGCATGCATTTGGAATGGACATCCGAAGCCTCTATGGTGGTGGCTGTGAGAGACACATATTGCATCATGCTTGCTATTTTTTTTTTTGTGGCTGGAGCAGAGCAGAAGCTTTTCTTGGTTCAAACAGGAGTCACAAGCAAGGCCAAGCAGAGAAGCAGGGCAGCTGTCAGGAGAATTCAGGCTGGGGTGGGCTGAGTGCCTGGGCCGGCAGCCTGCAACAGGGAGGAACCCTGCACAACAGTGACCCACCCCTCGTCCAGCTGCTTGGGAGGAGGAAGGAAACTAGCATTTTCCCACTGCCATTGTGTGCCTGACAGGTTCATCAATCTTAGCTCAGCGCATCCTCTTAACCTCTCAAGCTGGTTGAGAGGCTCTTTTTTTTTTAACCAAAGAGGAAGAGGAGAGGAGAAGCGTCCAAGGGCACGGGGAGGCACGGAGCCAGCCTACAAGCCTGGAGTCTCGATGCCGAAGCCCACCTTCCTTCCATGGCTTTGGATAGACCTCGCTGGCCCAGCCGCATATCAGCGGCAGCATCTGGCTTATCCTTAATCAACACGTGCGTGGCCAGAGGAGACAGAAATGCTCGAAGAGGCAGCCAGCTCCTGGCGCTGATGGCTTAACAAAAGGGGAAGCTTGAGCCCAAGCCTCCTTCCTGGTTCGAGTATCCCTCGCTGGCCGACCCCGTCTTTCACCTTCCGGCTCCCAGGGACCTGGACAGACCCTTGGCCTGGAGGGGGCAGCCTGTCCCAGTGCCAGCTCAGCGGGCTTGGCCCTTGTAACAATAGCTGGAAGGGCCTTTTGGAGCAAGTACTTCCTGAAGTGCCCAGAACAGCCGCCGCCGTCCTGGGGCGCAGGAACAATCACCGCGCAGGCCAGCTCCCGCCCTCCTGGGAGCCTCGGGGACTGAGGCTTCGGGCTCCAGGAGGGCTGCGAGGGTCAGGAGGGCCAGGCAGACCCGAAGAGCAGGGCTCGGACCGACCACGAGCCTGCACAGTGCAGGTCAGACCTCAGATTGGGTTTTTTTTTTTTTTCCCCTTTCCACATTGAAACTGGAGGGAAAAATCCTAGAGTCTCACTTTTCCTTACCTTTCCTGTAAACCAACTGCCTCATCCTTGATCTTTGTACATCTATCATTTTTCTTTAGGCTTTGTAAACAGGGAAAGGGAAAAGGAAAAAACAAAAAACAGCCAAAAGGAAGAAATAATTTCTGGAATCAGATGATGCACTCATTTAATCATTCAGCAACACTGAAGGAGGCCTGGTATGTACAAAACACAATGGGGAACAAAAACGGATGACTCAGTATTCACTCACTTAATCGACTTATCTACTCATTTCATACAAATGACACAGCCCTGCCCCAGTGCCAGGAGTTGTGGACGTGGCGATGCCTGGGTGGCTTGGGCTCTGCCCAGTGTGGGTGGCAGATAAGTGAGCCAGGAGTTGAAATACCCAGTTTATGTGATGAGTGCTAGAAGGGGAAGTGTAGGGTGATGAGGGGCATGCAGGAGGGCAGCGGAACCCAGTCAAGAGTCTGAGAAAAGGAACTGGAGGAAGCCTGGGGGAAGATAAATCAGGCCGTGCAGTGGGGGAAGTTCTCCCAGGAAGAGATACTGGCATTTGTGAAGCTGGATGGGATAGGAATGCATGTTTTCCAAGAAACATGAAGTAGGTCCCTGTGCCCAGTTTGTGAAAGGAATGATCACCTTCAGCGGTCATGACTCCAGCCCACCTGGGTTAGAGTCCTCGCTTGGCCACTTCTTACTGTGTGTGCTTGGCCAAGCTGTCAACCTTTCTGTAAGGAACTTTTCTTGTCTGTCAAATGGAGAGAATGAAGAAACCAGTCTGTACTTCCTAGGTTGTGATCAAGATTATGATGAGTTAACACATGAGAAGGGCTTCAGGGCTGTGACTGGTGTGCAGTAAGCCCTAGGGAAGTCACAGCTAGGGAGAGGTGGGGATAGCAACAGGAAGCTTGGAGAAATGAGCTCCAATCGTGGGCCAGGCTCTAGCAAACTGGGCTTCCCAGGTAACACTAGTGGTAAAGAATCTACCTGCCAATGCAGGAGACACAGGAGATGTGGGTTCAAACCCTGGGTGGGGAAGATCCTCTGGAGAAAGCAATGGCTACCCACTCCAGTATTCTTTTTTTTAATATAAATTTATTTATTTTAATTGTAGGCTAATTACCTTACAACATTGTAGTGGTTTTGCCATACATTGACATGAATCTGCCACGGGTGTACATGTGTTCCCCATCCTGAACCCCCCTCCCACCTCCCTCCCCATCCCATCCCTCTGGGTCATCCCAGTGCACCAGCCCAGAGCTTGGAGAATCCCATGGACAGAGGAGCTGGTGGGCTATAGTCCACAGTGTTGCAAAGAGTCAGACACAACTGAAGCCACTTAGCCCACACACACACTCTAGCAAACCAAGTAGAATCAGAAAGACCCAGCTCCTGCCCTTGGGAAATCTGCAGTACTGAGTTGGTAAGAACTTGGACCTGGAATCAGAGACACATGGATTCCAGTCTCATCTCATCTGTGTGATCTTGGGCAAATTATCTGTCCTTCCTGAGCCTCACTTTTCTCCTCTGTAAAATGGGTATAATGACAGTATATTTCTTATATGGTTAGGGTGAGAATCAACTGAGATAATTTATATTAAATAAATAGCATTGCAAACACAGTGTTAGAAAAATGGTAGTTATGATGGCAGCTGGTATAAGATGAGAGAGAAATAACCCCAATATTAATATAAGTGCAAATATCTTATAATAATCAAGAGGATGGTGCCCTTGGATACTGTGGCTACAACCTCTCAGCGGTTCCTACAATAAAGAGTGCCTTTTCACTGACTTCATCTCCTGTCTTCATCTTTCCTGCTTGCTTTCTACTTTAGCTATCCTATTTACATCTATACTGGAAGGCTCCACTTCCAAACCTTTGGATCACAGGTGAAACATCATTTACCAGCAGAAGTCTTCCCTGACCACAGGCGTGGTCAAGTTTATGTCCCCCTGCTATACGCTCTCTAGTACCCTTTATTTTGGTTAGTGTCTGTTTTCCCATTTAGCTATAAGCACCGTGAAGTCAGAGATCATATCTATTTTACTTATTATTATATCTGTGGCACTTAGTATAATCCCCAGGTCAAGAAGCCGATAAATATTCATCAAATGAATGAATATCAAGAATACAGCACAAGATTCAATTCTTAGACAGGGAGAAGCTGCCCCTTTATGTTCTCTAAGTCAAAATAGCAGACCCGAGACCCCTGTTTCTCTGTCTGGACAGCAGTGTAATTGATCCATCCCACTGTAATGAACTGGAGGGCTGATTAAGAGCTTATGTAAATGTCAAAACCTTTGGCAGCCCTTCATTTACCTCCGCTTTTGCCATGACTCAAAGCACGGAGATTTGTCAGAAGAGAAAGCTTTCAGAGAACACCCACACCCAACAGTGGAAACCTTAGAAGAGTGGAGCGCAGGGGAACGTCCCTCGGTGAAGGCTTAGGGGGTTCTGGACAAGTTTTCAAAGGCATATGGAGACAAGATGTCAGTGTGAGCTTGTTTCTCTGACAGAATCTGAAATGCTTTTAACCAGCAAGTTTCCAAGAGGCTTTTAAGTGAAGAGGTTAATGTTGTCGGTTTATAAATAAATGGATGTTTGTGGTGACTTCACCGTGGTTCACGTGACAGGGTGAACTGTGGGGAGAGGAGATGGTGCTTTGAATCAATAGCTTAACTGCTTCTTCTGCCTTTTGGTTCAGTGAGTAGGAGGAGAGAGAGCCCTGAATGAGTCATGGGGGGAACCTTTCTTTCTAATCCTAGCCTTGCCTCTGATTAGCTGTGTGTGACTGTGGGCACAAAGTAATAGTTCTCTGCCTCTGTTCCTTCATTTGTTCAATGAAAAAAAAAACCTCATTAAAGTATTGTAAAATTAACCTGTAGTAACGGTCTCTAGAATTCATGGAGTCCTTACTATGTGTCAGTACTTCTATGAACTTTGTTGATCTTCTCAGCAACCTATGAGATAGGTTTTACTGTTATCGCCCCCATTTTACAGATGAGGACACTGAGGTACAAAAATTAAACACCTTACCTTCCCAAAGTCACACTGCTGCTAAGTGGTGGAGCCAGGATTTGAACACAGATTGCCTGGCTCTGGAATTGGTTTTAATAACTGTGCTACACTATACTATCTCTCAAAGTTGGGGTGGGGGGCACATGGCTTGGGAAGGGCTTTAAGAGGAAGAGAGCCCAGTTGCTTCTTGGCTAGCCAGGATCTCAACAGAGTCTTCAGTGGGAAAGAGAAGTGGGGAGTGGTGGCTGAAGAGATATTATGTCTCTATGGTAACTGCCCCTTTTGGAAGGTGAACTTTTTATTTTTATGGCTACTATTGGGGAATTAGAATGCTGAGACCCTGAGCTGGGAGACAGGTATGGACTTAGGTCCAGGGTTGGCTACTTGTGTAACTGTTAGGGTGAATTACTAATCTGATCTGAGCTTCATAGCTCACCTGAAAAATGGACCTAGAGATTATCATACTAAATGAAGTCAGTCAGACAGAGAAAGACAAATGTTGTGTGATATCACTTATATGTAGAATCTTAAAAAAGGATACAAATGAACTTATTTACAAAACAGAAATAGACTCATGGAACACAGAAAACAGACTTAGGGTTACCAGAGGGGAAGGTGGGGAGGGATACATTGGAAACTTGGGATTAATAGATACACACTACTATATAGAAAATAAATGATAAAGATGCACTGTACAGCACAAGGAACTATATTAATATCTTGTAATAACTTGTAATAGAAAAGAATCTGAGAAAGAATATATATTTCTAACTGAATCACTTTGTTGTACACCTTAAACATTGTAAATCAACTGTATACTTCAATTAAAAAATTGGACTGTCAAGATTATAGGGTGTTTTATGAATTACATAAGAAATTACATAAGAGGTACTCAGTGAGTTTCTCCCCCCTTTTTCTCATAGCAGCAAGAAGATGAATTTATTTAATCACACCTTAAAAGTGGCTTGGGATATGTTTATTCTCTGGGTTCTTCAGACAAGCTGCATTTGTCTATCAAAGAGCAATTTCCTGGTCCTTTGGTCTGAGGCAAATGGCCATTTCCCATGAGGTTTTAGCCTTGTTAGGGGTAGAGTCTCAGCCCCATTTCAGTGATGAGCTGGAAATGGATATGAAATATGAGACCATTGGGTTCCATACACTTTTACTGGGCATCATTTCCATGCCATGTGTCCTGATCTAGGGACTTGGTTGTTCAACCGTGAAGCCAACTGGATGATTGGCTGTGGCCTTTTCTGTGAGACCCGAGGAACTGGCTAAGGCTTCTTATTAAGGAAGCAGGAAGCCAAGCTCACCAGCAGATAAACCCAAGCCAGCCTCCAGGATGGCTTCTTGGAGTCATTTGCCAGAGAGTCCAGATGCAGGGTCCAGTGAGGTCAGGAGGGACAGGGAGTATACACAAAATTTTTAAAGCTGGATTGGATCTGGAGGAGCTTAAGATCCTAGTGGGGAAGGTTCTAGATAAGCCCAGGTAGACATGTGTGTGTGCATGCTTAGTTGCCCCAGTTGTGTCCCACTCTTTGTGACTCCAAGGACAGACTCTAACTCCCCAGGCTTCTCTGTCCGTGGGATTCTCCAGGCAAGAATACTGGAGTGGGTTGCCATGTCCTCCTCCAGGGAAACTTCCTGACCCAGAGATCGAACTGATGTCTCCTGTGTCTCCTGCCTTGCAGGTAGAGTCTTCATCACTGGGGCCACCTGGGAAGAGGTGCATGGCTGTGTTAGCCCAAAGACAGAGGGCGAAGACAGGGCTCAGATGGTATACTCAGCATTGGAAGAGAACCAGATAAAACCTGAAATTCTCTTGCTAAACCAGTCCAGGGGCAGACATTTTAGGTGGGGGGCCACATTGAAACAGGAAGGAAAACTGACTTTGCTTCTGCCCCTGCCTACTTGGTGATGATAATATCTGTATGTATGGAACATTTGCTGTGGGTCAGGGGCTGTGAGCGCTTCCTGGGTGGCTCAATGGTAAAGAACCTACGTGCCAAGCAAGAGACGCAGGTTCAATCCCTGGGATGGGAAGATTCCCTGGAGAAGGAAATTGCAACCCACTCCAGTGTTCTTGCCTGGAAAATGCTATGAGCAGAGGAGCCTGGTGGGCTATAGTCCGTGGGGTCATGAAGTGTTGGACACGACTTAGTGACTACACAGTACAGCGGTACAGGGGCTGTGAACATGCAATCTCTTTTAATATCCAGAGCAAGCCTGCAACATTAGAACCTATTTTCTCCATCTTATAGAGAGAGAACTGCTGGAGTTCAGGAATATGGGATGACTAAGCGTTGGTCAAATATTTAGAAAACATGAGGGCCGAAGCAATGATTTCCAACTCCTCGACTTCCTCTCTTGGCATGTTTTCTGGGCTCCTGTTCTTTCTCCATTCACATGCCTTCTTTCCCCTGGCCAGGTCCTAGAAGGCCCTTGTGGTTTAATTAGTAACCAGAAAATCTGCTGGCTCTTGCCATTTCTCCCACTTGTAGGTTCTTAACAAAGAGCTGATGTGCCTTCTCTCCCTCTGCCAACTTTGGCCACCTAATCTGAAGACAGCTTCTCCTACTAGTGGTAGGATTTCAAGGGGGTACAAGTTTCCTGAGCTTAGGCTAAAGGACCCTTGAGTAGCACAGTATAGGGCCCCTCACAAGCATGGCCAGCCCGCCGGCAATTAATGACATTTCAGGACAGAACCTTGAGACATGTTCTCCTTCCAGTGAATGATGCCCTTGCCTATTGGTAAGTCTTCCCCATTTATGCCTGTTTTCCTGTGTCTTGCTGCATTCATCCCAGGGCTCTGGGGGAAGTCTGCCTGGCCCAATGTCCTTGCAACATTTTACTCAAGGTCTTTTGGGTTGTTATGCAAACATACACCTCAGGCAATATTCTCAAGGCTACTAAGAGATTGGAAAAAAGATTAGACTTCCCTTTTAAAAAACTTTTAATTTAATATTGGAGAATAGCTGATTAATGGGGCTGGTGGTCCAGATGGTAAAGAATCCACAATCCTGCAATGCAGGAGACCTGGGTTTGATCCCCGGGTCAGGAAGATCCCCTGGAGAAGGACATGGCAACCCACTCCAGTATTCTTGACTGGGAAATGGACAGAGGAGCCTGGTGGGCTATAGGCCATGGGGTCGCAAAGAGTTGGACACGACTGAGCAACTCAGCATTAGCATGAACATGATAGCTGATTAACAGTGTTGTGCTAGTTTCAGATGAACAGCAAAGGGACTCAGCCATACATATACCTGTGTTCATTCTCCCCCAGACTCCCCTCCCATCCAAGCTGCATGGACATGAGCAGAGTTCCCTGGGCTACAGTAGGACCCTGAGGGGTATCCATTTTAAATATAGCAGTGTGTACATGTCTATCTCAAACTTCTTAACTGTCCCTTCCCCACGTCTTTCCTCCCTGGCAACCATAAATCCATTCTCCAAGTCTGTAGACTCCCTTTTTATTGAACAAAAAGGTGTAAGACTTGGCTTACACTTTTACTTTGTCCTCAAGGTGTTGATATTGTCATGGACACAGCTGGATAGGATGTTAGAAACAGCCTTGTGGTCAGTCTGGTTCCCCATCCTCTCTTGTAAGTTTAGGTCCTGAGGGCTAGTTTTGGTATCTGCCTGGCTGTAGAAGGTGGTTGCTTCCCTCTACCTCTTTCACTCAATTTGTATGACTTGAGGTGCTTATTATGTGTCAGGGAATGTTCTAGATGGTAGTGATATGAGATAGACCCTGCTTTCACAGACCTTGCAAATTCTGTAAGGGTGGTTGACATTAGGCAATTACTGATATGATAAGCACTCTCATCAGGGAAGCAGCAGGTGCTACAGGAACTCATAAATGGAGCACTACCTAATGAGATCAGGGAAGACTTCCTGATAGAAGTAACTACTAAACTATGCCGACACTTGTGAGGCATTGATGAATGAAATTTCCATGAATTTTGTCATTAAGGCTTGAACATTTTCTTACTTCAAACGGGATATTTATACTCACTGTATAAATGGAGATTGAGCAGAAATTTGAAATAATTTGAAAAATTCTAAAGACTCATGTCTAAAATTAAAAAATGGTCTAGGTTTCTCCCTTCCATCTTGCTCACCATTAGGGCTGGGCAGACCTATAATTTAACCTGGGTATGGTTAAATTTTTTGAATCCTAATTGACATTGACAAACAAGAGGATGTTTAAAAGAGGGGGGTCACCAAGAAGTGGAGAGGCTTGAACCTTTGTCATACAAGGACAGGATTGTATTTTTTAAAGGCATGAATATTTTCTTTATTACAATGTTTAAAAATATGCATTATTTCCAGAATATTCTTTTCTAAAAATAACAGCTTAATTGAGATAATTTATATGCAATTCATTACATAGGATACAATTCAGTGGATTTTAGTAGATTGCACAACTATCAACACTATGTAAGTTCAGAACATTTTCATCAGTCCCAAAAGAAGACTTGTACCTATTAGTCACTCCTTACTGTTCTCTCCTCCCAGCCCCTGGCAGCCAGCAATCTACTTTCTATCTCTAAGGATTTACCTATTCTGGCCCTTTCATTATAAATGGAATTATAGAACATGTGGCCTTTTGGTTTCCTGTTTCTTTTACTTAACATAATAATTTCAAGGTCTCATACATTCTTGATAAGGTATAAATTAGCTCCATAGTTGGATAAAAATGTGTCATTATCAACCAATATTTTAAATGCATATACTCTGATTCAGAAACTTTATGTCCAAGAATTAATCCCTCAGAAATGTTCTCACAGTAAGACAGTTGTGAAAAGACATTGGTTGAAGCATTAACAAAGACTAGGAAAAAAAATCTAAAGTCTGTCAGATAGGAATCTGGCTGAATATATTACAGTCTATAGTGGAGTGATGTGCAGACATTCACAGAATGAGTAGGTCCTGTATGAAGTGGTGTGGAAGGATCTCCAGAAAGAATTGATAAGTGAATATAAGGGAACATAGCAAGACAGAGAACAGTGTATAAAGCTGACTTTCACCAGCATAAAAAAAAAAGTGTGCATATACATTTATATGTGTGTGTGTATATATATGTGTGTGTGTGTATGTGTATATATACGGAGGGAGGAGGGAGGAATAAGACAAGGGAGAGGAGGAAAATATCTCTGGTAGGATGTCTAAAAATGATTTACAGTGATTGTCTCCAGGGAAGGGACATGGGAAAGGGACTCTAGAAGACAGGGAGGGGGACAGAGGGAGACTTGCTTCAGATCGCTCTCTTAAAAAAATTGAATCAATTTATAGACATGCAAATATTTAGGATTGTATTTTAAAGGGGATACAGTAAGGCAGCAGCAAAGCCATGAGAAACCTCACATTTTGCCTGGGACAGAGTAGACCTCCATCCTCCTCCTACTCATTAAATAGTACATACATTCCAGATGGAATGCCCTATATGATGACTCAGAGTCATTAATAACATGACCACTTGTGCAGTGCCAAGATTAGACAGCCAAAAGCCGAGAGTCTGTTGTGTTGAAGTGGTGCTGGGTGGGAAGCACTCTCTCCAGAGATCAGGGCAGGGTATGACTTGCCAGAGGAGGGTTCATAGAATGTTTAGACTGTGACTCATGAAGGTCGCAGATGAATAAATAGCTCTCTTTCTGCTGTGACTGTTGATAGGACTGGTGACAGCTTACCTTTGCAGTGGCCAAAAAAAAAAACCTGATTCTGATTTTTGACAAGTCAAACTTTCCTAACCAGCCAGGCCCTCAGAGGGACCACCATGAACCTGGCCAAAGCCAAAGGGCAATGAAGCAATGGGTGCTCTTGAAAGCCATGAAATCAGAAAAGCAGACATCTCCTCCCAGCCAAGGAAGAGTCATCACTGGGAAGGAAGGAATGGAGAAGGAAGTTTTCCCATTCCAGAATTGGAGTGGTTATCTTGCTTCTTCGTGTGGCTAGTTGGCCATAGACTACCACTTTGTTCTCTGTTAATAGCCTTAGAGTCTCATAATTCCAATGAGAAGAAACATGATCCTCTTTTTGGAAACAATTATATAATTTAGGATATATTTGGTTACAAGTAACAAAAAATCTGACTGATAGTGCCTACTCCATGAAGATGGTTAACTATCTTATGTAATATGAAGACTGGAAGTAAGTACTTTAAAGTGAGAACTTCAGGACAACAATGTCCTTTAGATGCCAGGAACATTTCCATTCTCCATACATATTTCCATTTCCCACATACATATGTGGGTCATTGATCATTGATTCTTCTTGTTTCCCCATGGCTGCAAGATGGCTATCATATTCCCAGATATCACAACAGTATTCAAAGATAGAAAACTGGTAGGAGGTAAGGGTGTAGAGAGGCAAAGGATCCTTTCCCTGGAATGACTATGTCATTTTATCAATGAAGGAACAAAAGTATCACAGAAGCCCTCCCAGCTGACATATACTTATATATAATTGATCAGAACATTATTAATCAGAATTGGGTCATGTGTCCGTCTACGCTTAGCTGCAAGGGAGACTGGCAAAATGAAACTGTTAATGAACAGCCATGAATGACTTAGACTTTATGATTCAGCCCCACAAGCCTGGACACTTCGCTGTCTTGTCTGTTGTCAACGAAGAAATTTATTGAAGGCAGGGAATGGTTTCTACCATATACCCTTAGAAAGCTACTTAAACATTATACTATGAAGACACATCATTAATATACCATTTAAAAACACAGGGATAGAGGTGTGACTAAGTAGAATTTTCAAGGCAAGAAGATCTACAGGGATGTGATGTGTCCGAGTGACTTAGCGGGTGCTCACAGAAGACTGCAGAGAAAAACAAAATCACTTAACATGCCCTTTGCTATACTCATCCTCTGTGAACCTTCCCAGCCTCCCCAGGCAGAGCCCCAGATCTTCCTCCTTGCTCCTGTTGCACTCTGCACACGCCTTCATCATACCCATCACCACACTGAATTCAGAGTCAACGGTCCCAGTTCTATGTGTCATGTCTTTCTGCATCAGTGCTGGGAGATCTTCCATGGCTTCCTATTGTCACCAAGGCATGGGCTTTCATTGAAGGTAAACCCAGGTGATCATTTAACTAAGCTCACAAGGCCTTTTGTGCTTACTTCAAGGTATTTACTTCTTCAGTCTCACGTTTCCCCACTTGGCTTCTCTTTAACTCCTGCATTTCATACACACTCAACTCAGGAAGCTGCCCCTCTCTCCTCTTGACACCTATGCACCCCTACCCTTCTGCATAGAACACTCTTCTTTCCCTGGGTCTGCTCAACCTCTTCTCACCCTTCCAGCTTTAGCTTAGGTGTCACTTCCACCGGGAAGCCTTTGCCAGCTCCCACACTGGGCTCGGTAGCCTTGCTCTGCGTCCTTTCACACTCTGCATATCTCTCGGTAGTGGAACTCTGGGTTTCCCAGCCGTGGGACTGGGTTGCATTCACCCCTTCATTGCCGATGCTGGGTACAGTGCCTGATTCATCCTGCCTGAACGGCTGAGTGACAGCAGCTTTTTTTAAATGAAACGTTTTGTGCCACATCAGCTGGCAGAGCCCACAGGTGCGGCCCTGGTCCAGACGAGGAGATGACTGAGCGCTCACTAGTGCTGTAGTAGAGCGAGCCCTGGGCCAGCTGCCCTGCCAGCCTGTGGCCCCGGACAAAGCACATCCTCCCTTTGGGCACCCACATTTCTCTTCTTGAAGAGAGGGAGAGATAGAGAGGTGGGGGAGTGGGGAAAAGAATTTGTTTTCAACTTTTAAAAATAAAAATCAGGAAATGTCTCTTTTGTTTTATTTCCCCAAAGAAATATTACACTAAAGTCTGATCTCAAAAATGTAATACTGGAGAGGCTCTGGCTGAAGCAGGGGCACATGAAGGTTTTGGTGTTGTCATAAGAAGTCACCTCTAAGTGGCTTAAAACCAAGTGAATTGAGTATTTTACAGGTCTGTGGGTTAGAAGTCAGAGGGGTCTCACTAGGTGAAAATCAAGGTGTTAGCAGGGCTATAGCCATGGAAAGCCTGGAGAGGTGAACAGTTCTTGGCTCACGGCCCTTCTCTGTCTTCACAGCTAGCACCGTGGCCTCTCTCTGACCATCCTCCCATAACCACAGCGCCCTCTGACCACAGCTGGGAAAGATTTTTCACTTTTAAGGTCCTGGGTGATTAGATTGGGCCCAGTGGATAATCCTGGGTAATCTCCCCATCTCAGGGTCCTTAACTTCATCTCACCTGTAAACTTCATCATACCCATAAACTTCATCACACCCTTTTGCCATGCAAGGCAACATATTCACAGATTCTGAGGCTTAGAACATTGACATCATTGTGGGGCCATTATTCTGCTACTGCAAGTCAGTGGGAACAAAGTGGGCTTGATAGGAGCCTTTCACTCTGGGTTTACCTTCTTGGGCAGCCCTTGACCTCACAGTGTTCCCTGAAGTCCTAGAGCTGAGTTAAGGATCTCAACGATCTCTCTTTTCTAAAGAAGACATACAGAGAGCCAAGAGACATATGAAAAGATGATCAACACCACTAGTTATTAGAAAAACGTCAATCAAAACTACAAGGGGTACCACTTCACACCAGTCAGAATGGCCATCATTAAAAAGTCTGCAAATAATAAATGCTGGAGAGGATGTGGAGAAAAGGGAACCTTCCCACACTGCTGGTGAGAATGTAAATTGGAGTGGCCGCTATGGAAAACAGTATGGAGGTTCCTCAAAAAACTAAAAATGGAGTTGCCATATGACCCACCAATCCCACTCTTGGGCATATATCCAGAGAAAACTCTAATTTGAAAAGATCCATGCACCCTAATGCTTATTGCCACACTATTTACAATAGCCAAGGTATGGAAGCAACTTAAATGTCTGTCAACAGATGAATGGATAAAGAAGATGTGGTACATATATATAATATATATATCTACACATACACACACAATGAAATATTACTCAATCATAAAAAAGAATGAAATAATGCCATTTGCAGCAACATGGATGGACATAGAGATTGTCATACTAAATAAAACAAGTCAGATGAAGACAAATCCCATATGGTATCACTTGTATGTGGAATCTAAAAAATGATACAAGTGAATTTATTTACAAAACACAAACAGACTCACAGACATAGAAAAATGCATGGTTACCGAAGGGGAAAATGGGGGAGGGATAAATTAGGAGTTTGGGAATAGCAGATACAAAATACTATATACAAAATAGATAAATAATAAGGTCCTATTAATACTATATAGCACAGGAACTATATTTGTTATTCTGTAGTAGGCCATGATAGAAAACCATATATATATATATAAATATATACACGTGTATATACATATGTATACACCCATATAATTTACATATATATAGATACATGTAAAACAGAATTACTGCTATACACCAGAAACTAACACAACATTGTAAATCAACTATATACATCAATAAAAAATAAAATAAAAGATCTCAATGGTCTCTACGATCTCTTCTGGGCTTGAACAACTTTACTGAATAGCTCTGTGACCTTGAAAAGCTATCTGTCTGTTCCTTCATTTTCCCAACTACAAAAGGTGGTAATGTCTGTCTACTGGGTTGTGCTGAAGTTAAAGGAAACAATCTGCAAAACACTTAGCCCAGTGCTGGCACACAGTCAACGTTCACCAAACATTAGTTATTTTTGTTATTAGGTGTCTAAGGAGCCTTTCCATTTCAATATCTGCAATTCAAAACATATATACAGCAGAAGGGATTAAAAAAAAAAAACACACACCTGGTTTTCCTGGGTTATTTAACCACCACACTGAAAATTTTAAAATGTCTCAGTTATTTGACCTAAAAAACAAAGCATATTTTTGTGCCTCTGGGTTTAGAGACTCATGAGAAAAATGGGAAATACGATGGGTACCAAGGAGAACGAGGAGGCTTGCAGACAGCAGGGGTCTGCTCACACCAGGAGGCAGCGTGCAGGCCCTGGTGTTTATTTAGGAACGTATAAAAAGGTCTGAGGCTGTGGCTGTGAGACAGCTTATGAAACACAAACATTAGGGAAGTTTACTAAAGATCAGGCTTGAGTTTTATAGCTTTTGGAAGAAGCACCACATTCCAGATGACAATAAAAATCTGGCCTTCTAAAGGTACCTAGCCCCTCGTGTCACTTTTGAGTACATGAACCCACAAGAATGTTCAAGGGAGGGGCCATTCTTTCTCAAGAGATATATCTCCCTTCTCTAGTCTTCAGAGTCTCGTGGTGACATCTTGGGCTAAAGCGCTGTGAGTCCAGTGGTGGTGACTGTTAAGTGGACTCATCCTTTCTGTTGCGGTGTCATTTACCACTTGGAGGATTCTACCCTGAACTAAAATGTGGAAAAATTTTATGCACCAAGATGCTAATTGCAGCTTTATATACAAAAGTTCCTAAATGGAAAGTATCTCAATTTGACTGTGCTAGGAGAAGGACTTAGTGAATTACAACACATCCATATAATGGAATAAAAGGCAGCCAATGCTTATAAGAAGCTTCACATAACATGAGGAACTGCTTAGAGCACATTAACTGGAAAAACATAGATGTAGGATACACATTTGTATAAGCAATCTAGTCTCTATGTTGTTAGGAAATATATCAAAAAGATTTTGTGCTTGATCCCGGTGTCTGAAATATGGAAAAGTGGTTCCCCCTACTTAGTATTTTTCTCTATTTTTCTGTCTCTTACAGCCAGAAGAATGGCATAGTGCTTAAATACATTGGGTATGAAGGCAGACTGCCTATGACCTACCTCTTAACCTCTCTGAATCTTAGTTTTCTGGTCTGTCATGTGGGAATAATAGTCATCCCTAGTTTGTAGGATGGATATTAGCATGAAAAAGAATTCAGGTGAAAGGCTTGACACAGAACTTTGTACATAGTCAGCACTCAAGGGATGTGGGCTGGTGTCACTATTTTCCTGCCTAAAGTACCTCCAACAAAACTCACAACTATAAAAAGAGGAAAATATAGGTTGCTTTCCTACCTTTAATTCAGTCAAAGACTTACCCCACAGTGTTATTTAACAATCTTCCTTTTTATTCATCCTTAATTACCTATGTTATTTTGGAAAGCAGTTATATAGTCAGCAGCCAAAAGCCTTTCCTGTGAATGAGAATACTCAGCTCTTCTGTTTAGAGAAAAGTTTAAGACCCCGGCTCGTCCTTCACCTGCCCACAAACCCTGAGACTCTGCTCCCATCTTTCAGTGCTTTGGGAGGTCTCCTGAGATGCCCATCTGTGTATCTACCAGCTGTGTCAATTGGGCTGTCCATAACAGAAAGTGATCCAAGAGGTATAAACGAGTGCATTAGTGATTTATTGCTGCATAACAAAAATGTCACAAACCTTAGGGGTCTAACCAACATGCATTTATTAATTCACAGTTTCTGTGGGTCAAGAGTTTGGCTTTGTTGAATCCTCGGCTCAGGGTCTCACACGGCTGCAATGAAGGTGTCAGCTGGGCTGTATTCTCATCTGGAGGCTTGGTTGGGAAAGAATCTACTTCCAAGCTCACTCAGGTTGTTGGCAGAAGATATTTTCTTACAACTATAAGCCTGAGGTCCTGACTTCTTACTGCCTGGAGGCCCCTCTCAATTCCTAAAGGGCACTCATAGTTTCTAGAAGCTTCCTACAGTTTGTAGTCTTTCTGTAGTTTCCAGAAACCACCCATATTTCCTGGCCACGTGGGCTCTTACAACTTCACAGTTGACTTTGTCAGCAAGGAGAGTCCTTGCAAGAAGCAAGTCCACAAACAAGAGGAAACCTTGTTACATATAACCTAATGTTGTGGAAAATTCTGAGTGAGATGGGAATACCAGACCACCTGACCTGCCTTTTGAGAAACCTGTATACAGGTCAGGAAGCAACAGTTAGAACCTGACATGGAACAACAGACTGGTTCCAAATAGGAAAAGGAGTACGTCAAGGCTGTATATTGTCACCCTGCTTATATAACTTATATGCAGAATACATCATGAGAAATGCTGGGCTGGAGGAAGCACAAGCTGGAATCAAGATTGCTGGGAGAAATATCAATAACCTCAGATACGCAGATGACACCACCCTTATGGCAGAAAGTGAAGAAGAACTAAAGAGCCTCTTGATGAAAGTAAAAGAGGAGAGTGAAAAAGTTGGCTTAAAGCTTAACATTCAGAAAACTAAGATCATGGCATCCAGTCCCATCACTTCATGGCAAATAGATGGGGAAACAGTGGAAACAGTGTCAGACTTTATTTTTCTGGGCTCCAAAATCACTGCAGATGGTGATTGAAGCCATGAAATTAAAAGACGCTTGCTCCTTGGAAGGAAAGTTATGACCAACCTAGATAGCATATTAAAAATCAGAGACATGACTTTGCCAACAAAGGTCCATCTAGTCAAGGCTATGGTTTTTCCAGTGGTCATGTATGGATGTGAGAGTTGGACTATAAAGAAAGCTGAGTGCTGAAAATTGAGGCTTTTGAACTGTGGTGTTGGAGGAGACTTGAGAGTCCCAAGGACTGTAAGGAGATCCAACCAGTCTATCCTAAAGGAGATCAGTCCTGGGTGTTCATTGGAGGGAGTGATGTTGAAGCTGAAACTCCAATACTTTGGCCACCTGATGCAGAAAGCTGACTCATTTGAAAAGACCCTGTTGCTGGGAAAGATTGAGGGCAGGAGGAGAAGGGGACGACAGAGGATGAGATGGTTGAATGGCATCACCGACACAATGGACATGGGTTTGGGTAGACTCTGGGAGTTGGTGATGGACAAGGAGGCCTGGTGTGCTGTGGTTCATGGGGTCACAAAGAGTCAGACATGACTGAGCAACTGAACTGAACTGGACTGAATGTCATCATGGAGGGACAGCCCATCACATTTGCCCCATTCTATTCTATGGTTTAGAAGCAAGGCGAGTAGGTGGGAACCCTGGGGACATTCTCAAGCCTGTTGCCACCATAAAGAAGGGGGCTAATTTCTCATGATAACAAGAATCCTGAGGCAGGGAGATGCAGGTTGAGGGAGCATCTCCATTTTGCCATCTATGTCCCAGGCTCTTTCCTTCTATTTTACCATCCTTTTGACCGTAAAATGAGTGTGCTCCTCTAAACATATCCACATTCAAAGAAGGAAACATGGAAAAGAGAAAAGGACACATGCTCACGAAATAGCAATAGAATAGATTCCCAGAAGCCCCACCCCCACGCATGCGCACTGCTTCTCACTGACCTCATCAGTGTCACCTGGCTGCTTCATCTACCATCAGAAAATAGACATATCTTAATAAACCATATTCACAGGACCCCAACAAAAAAAGCAATATCTGTCCCAAACATTTTCAATACATAGGTGCATGGGATAGAGTTTTCCAGGGTGGGCTAGCCTATGAATAAGTGATAAAGCTTGGATAAGAAAATTCATGAAGAAAATTCTTTGCACAGTGCCTGGCACATAACAACATCTCGATCAACGCTGCCTTTTCCCTCCCTTCTCCCTTTGCTTTCTGCGTTGCCCCCACCTCTGGATTTGAGCGCTGCGATCTCAGCAGCCCCTTTAGAGTTAAGCACCCTGACACGCAGGCAAGTCTGCCGAGGAAAGCTGACGAGGGAGGAATGTAATAGCCGCAGCTGGAGCCCTGCCAGGGGACCAGCAACTGCAACGCCCTTATTTGCTCTGGGGAGGAGCAGCTTGGAAACTTTTTATGAGATTCCAGAAGCAGCAAGGTCATCAATTTTATGGCCATCCTGCTTCATTTGTAAATACAGCCTTTGAATGAGAATGTTTGGGCTCCTTGACAAGAGCAAGGCTGATGAACAGGGGACAATCAAATAAAAGATACTCTGTTCCTCACCACCGAGGCATCCTGGGTCACCTTAGATCCCTGACGAACAACAACAACAAACCAGTGGAACCTTCAGAGAACTGGATTTTACAGGCATGCCCAACCCCCCCTCCCCAACCCGCCCTGTGGGTCTGAGGCAGGTGATCTGATTTGTCCGGTTACAGGCATGGCAACACGTGTTTACCATCACGCTTGTTTTCCAACCAGCTGTAAGTGTCTGGGGGACAGCTCGTGGTCAGGCATGTTTGCTGTGATCAAGTCAAGGCTGAGGAAGAGGGCTGTGTTGTAGGCAGCCTCCGCATGTTCGGGTCAGTAGGAACCAGCGGCTCCAGGGACACCTGGGCCCCTTTGTCTAATTGCTCCCTGAACTGGGGCTTTTGCTGCAGCTGAGTATTTACCAGGCTGGGCCACGGAAACTGACAGCCAGCCTTCGCTGTCTGGCCAGATGCCAGGGCAGCCTCTGGTGGCAGTTGGCTAAGGGGACAGGGTCACACTCTCTTTGGTCTTTCTTTTCTCTGGACCAGGAGGCAGCCAGGCAGAGGCAACTTGTGCATGTCTGCTTGTGGGGATTGAGGGAGGGTGTGGCAAGAGGAGGCTGGAAGTGGTAAGGAGGCAGGATGATATTTTTCATAAATGGATGAAATTCTCCCTTTCAGGCACAATTCCTGGCTCCTGATACACTTTTTTTTAAAATTTAAGATTGTGCTTACTTTATTTTATTTTTTAAATTAATTTTTTGGAGTATAGTTGATTTACAGAGTTGTGTTTCAGGGGTATAGCAAAGTTATATATATACATACACATACCTATACATATATCCACTCTCTTTTAGATTCTTTTCCCATATAGGCCCATTACAGAGTGCTGAGTAGAGTGCCCTGCGCTATACAGTAGGTTCGTTATCTATTTTATATATATTAGTATATATATATGGGGCTTCCCAGGTGGCACTAGTGGTAAAGAACCCGCCTTTCAATACAGGAGACATAAAGGACGCAGGTTCAATCCCTGGATTGGAAAAATCCCCTGAAGGAGGGCACGGCAACCCCCTTCATTATTCTTGCCTGGAGAATCCCGTGGACAGAGGAGCCTGGTGGGCTACAGTCTATGGGGTCACACAGAGTCAGACTTGACTGAGCGACTTAGCGCACAGCACAGTATATATATGTCATTCCCAGTTTCCCAACTTATTCCTTCTCTCTCCCATTCCCCTTGGGAACCATAAGTTTGTTTTCCACATCCGTGACTCTATTTGCACCTTTTTTTCTTAGATTCTACATATGAGCAATGTCATATAATATTTGTCTTTCTCTGTCTGACCCACTTCACTTACTATGACAATCTCTAGGTCTATCCATGTTGCTGCAAATGGCATTATTTCATTCTTTTTTTATGACTGAAACATGATATACTTTTAATGGCTATTTGTTGAAGAAATGAGTGATTTTAGTTATTTAATATTTATCGAATGCCTGTTATTTACCAGAGGCCTAAAATGTGATGACACAGTGCAAAATTTCATTTTAACTCTCCTGGAACTTTAATACTAGTGAGGGCACAATGGTAATAACAAATGAATGAGCAAGGTACTTAGGTAATTAGAGAGAGTGATACGTGCCCTGTGAAGACCAGCAGGTAGGATGACATGGGAGGGGAGGTTGAAGATGGAGGTTTGCTTTAGACAGGGGGCCTCCTCCCAAAGGAGATGATATTTGAGCTGAAACCTGAATGGTGAGAAGACACTAGTCATGGTGGAAGGCAGCCAACCCTAGGAGAGCAAGGAAACTGTAGTCCAGACATCTGAGCTGAGCAGGGGGCTCGTCTTTCTTCTAGAACCTGGGCAAAATGAGGAAGCAGAACAAAAAAGTATGAGGAGTAGGGGTAAGACGTGGTGTTGCAAAAAAGGAGTTTAATGGAAAGTCTGTCTGTATTGAGACTAGGTGGCTCTCCACCCTCACCCAGGGACTCCTGGAAGCTAAGCCTCTGTCCCCAAGGCAAGCAAATTGAAATGTGGTTCTCTGAAGACACTGGATAGCCCTAGAGAAACGCCTGCCTTGTTAAGGAATTTAGGGGATCTCCCAGTGTGATGGCAGCTTCCTGCCTGACCCCCCACAAGGGGAAGCCCGCTGGTTGGTTCCAGACTCACCAAGGTCATCAAGGCAGCTGTTAATTGCCTTCACTGTAACTATAAACAATTTTAAGTTTTACCCAGTGTGGGGACAGCACTTGAAATAGTGGATAAATAATATTCCCACATCTTAAATTCCTGGCCTGTAAAAGCCTTGCTTAGAGCCTGTCAGAGTTGGGGGGTAGTCCTTGGGAGACAGAGAGGTCATTGGGTCTCACAAATCCTGAAAGCCTTCAGAGTTATTGTTTTCATCCCCATTACCTAGAAATGCACAGATAGGATTGAAAGAGGAAGATGTTTACTATACATCTGTAAACTTATATCCTGTTACTGAACCAAATGTCTAAAGTAGAGTATAAATTAATGTATGACATAAATCCTACTATTAACCTTTGAATAGCATAATTATGGGCTTCCCTGATGGCTCAGATGGTAAAGAACCTGCCTGCAGTGCAGGAAACCCAGGTTTGATCCCTGGGTTGAAAAGATCCCCTGGAGAAGGAAATGGCAACTCACTCCAGTATTCTTGCCATGGAGAGAGGAGCCCACTGGGCTACAGTCCATTGGGTTGCAGAGTCTTACACGACTGAATGTCTAACACACACACAAAACATAATTATAGTGCACTGTATTTTTGTATGTTAGAAGTGTAACTTTGTTACTATAAACATAATTTTAAAAACTATTTCAACATTATTTTTTAATTTTCTATAAGCATCAAGAAATGGAAATGGCTTGGATAAACTGAATCATCTGGATTGGAGTTTGAATGTACCCCAAAGCATCATTACATATTTGCTGCAGTTTCTTGGATGATTCTTCTCACTTACGGCTAGTTCAGCTTGCAATGAATTTTACTAGTTTACCACTCAGAAGAAGTCCTTATATCTGTGGTTATGCAAAATCCTCTTTGTTGGAGAGAGCTGAACATCTGAACAATATTACCAGCCTACTGGAAAGAGAACATTGGGCGTCCTCAGAATTCTCTTGAAACACTTTCTACTTGGTAAGAATAGTTCTAGGTAATAGAGACATGGAATTAATTAAAACTGTTTTAAAATGTATGAAATGAGAAGACTAGGGTAAAGGGTGTAAAACTATTGCATGCCAAGAGAAGCCCTGACCTTTTTCTAAAACTCAATGCCAGCTTTATTCTGATGCCTTCTGTAAAGACTTCCAAATGGACTTTTGCTGGCTTCCCCATCCTTACTGCCAGTCAGTTAAAATCCTACCCATTTGTCAAGGTCCATCTAAATGCTCCATTTTCTCTGAAGCTCTGTTGAAGGCCCAGATGGAGTAATCACTCCTTTCTCGATGTTCTCATGGTGCCCGTAATTCATTCTTTCAATCTCTCTCTCAACTCTGGTGGGCACTAGTATTTGTACCATGCTATGTAATTCACAAAGTGCTTTCCTGTGCATTTTTCTCATTTAATTCTCAGCAACTCTGTGACACTAAGCGTAGGGAGAGAGAGGCCCAGAGAGTTGAGATTGCTAGACTGGCTTTGTAAACTATGATTACAAGTCAGGCAAAATCATCTGATATATCTAAATTCAGTAGCCAAAGAATGCAGGCTTCTGTAAAGAGTTAAATAGAAAGGACATTTACATTGCTTTAGATTCTATTACGTTAAAGTGTCTATAACATTAGATGCAAGAGGCCTGCAGAGATCTTAAGAGCCAGAGAAACTTGTAATCTAATCAAGAGATCAGGTTGAATTGGGGTTTCAGACATTTGTTGAGTAGCCATTTGTGGGGCAGGATCAGGGGCTGTGTATAACTTGAGTCCCACAGTGTGACTGTGTCCCTTTTGAAGTTACAGATTCATTGACATAACCTCTAAGAATTGAGTTCAGGATGTCACATCAAGGTTACCAAAATCTCTGATCACAAGCAATCCCAAGAATGCTGAGATGGCAACTCCCATACTTCCTTGGGATGATTTAATACTTTTAATAGTTTTCTTAGTTTTTACAAAAAGCACCACCCAAAGAGCCCAATCTCTTGTCCAGCCAAATAGCTCTGTGCAAGACAATTTTCAGTTAACAGGAGTGTGGTTGTGTTTCTTACTGGGCAAGCATCTTTCATTCCTTGGAAGTTTTAGATTAAATATATACATGTTTAAAGTAATTAGGACTCGAGTATAAATACTTTTGTATTAAGAAAGAGGCCATTTCTGGTATCCTTATATACTTGGAATGTTTAAGAATATTTGACCTATTAAAATGATATTTTTGTAATTCTAATTTAAAATGTATAATTGACAAATTATTGAGATATATCTTTAAGTGGAAATTCATGTCACTCACATTTATAAACATAGTTTATCAGGTTAACTGTTTGGGAATATTTGTTGGGCAGACAGCTGATCTTAAAATGAAAAATTGAATTATAAATGAAGTTTGAACTATCTGGAGGAATCCCATTACCTAAGTTTTTAAATGTAACCAAGTATTGGTGAAAGGCTCTTTAAAAGTAACTAAGGAAAATGATACTTAAAATTTGCTCCACTTACAAACTGGAAAACAATATTTGTTGCTTTTTTATGTGGAACATAAAATCTAAGGAGAAAACATATGTTTAAATGTCTAACTTTAGTAAATTGATCATTAACTTAAAAATCCAAGGAAGATGTCTCAATGGTCTTTTTGGTACACAGAATGCAATCTTAGGACATCAGCATAACTTAAATTCACAGAATTGACCTGTCCAGGATCACGTGGTTAGTAAGTGGCACAGTCACCACTTAAAGTCAGGGTCTACATCCTGTATCTTTTGGTTGAGCTCTGATATCCTTTTTTGGTTGCTTTTTCAATAACTCTTTTATAGCCCTTGCAATATTTTGCCTTGGTTTGGAATTATTTATCCATGTCTTATTTTGATTATTTGCATCTCCTCAGCTTCACGAGGAGAGACTTGGGGTAGAAGTAGGGGAGAAGTCAATAAATGTATTAGATTCAAATCATTGTTGATCATAGATAACCTCTGAGAAAGGGTGGCTGGGAAGGGGGAGCTGTATAGACTATTACCTTTCTGTGACGCTGTTTAGCATTAAGGAGGCTGTCTTTAGGCCTGGCCTCCAGCTGCCCAAGCTCTGATGAAGTGGCTATAAACTAACTCCATTCTGTCTGCCTTCTTTTAAGATTAATTCTATGGATGTCCTTCAGTGTCTTCCCACTGCTCAGGAAAAAGACAAAAGCCTTTCTAAACTTAATGAGATCAGAATGGTCCAGCCCAAGCCCACTTCTCTAGACTTTTGCTCCACTTGCTCTAAGGACACAACCTTCCTTTAGTTCTCTGGACAAATCAAGGTCTTCCCCAGATGAAGTCAGATTTCTAGTTGAACACTTACAGCTTTCTGAACTCCTTCATAGCACTGCTTAGAGGCTGTAATGCTATATTTTTGTTTGTAGCTATTTATTTAATATCTAGAAAAGACCTTTAGCTCTGGGCACCTTGGCTCTTTTCCCCGCCATTATACTTGGTGCTTATGGGTGCATGCTCAGTCACTTCAGTTGTGTTCGACTCTTTGTGACCCTATGAACTGTAGCCCACCAGACTCTCCTATCCATGAGATTCTCCAGGCAAGAATACTGGAGTGGGTTGCCATGTCCTCCTCTAGGGGATCTTCCCAACCCAAGGGTCAAACTCACATCTCCTGCATCTCCAGCATTGCAGGCAGATTCTCTACTGCTGATCCACCTTGGCAGAGCATACTTAGTGCATAGTAGGGGCTTAGCAAATGTAGGCTTTTATTATTGTTATTAGCATTTAATAGATGTTTGTTGTTGGGATGAATGAATGAAGTGGTAAAAAAGGAAGGATCGACTTTGTGGCAATCATTTAGACTGGCCTGATCTCCATTCAGCTGGGAAGGATTTTAGATGAAATTGTATCAGACAGATAGGGGACACGATGTCTGAGATTTCTTCCAGGCCAGTGAGCCTTTTGCTCCAGAAACGCCGTTTGTCACTTCGCTTTAGCCATTGCTTTTATCATCCTCCTGGGGAACTCTGTGTGTGTGTGTCTCTAACAGAGAGAGACATAAGATAGGGACAGAGAGACAAAGAGACTCACACAGAAAGAGACAGAGAGACAGAGAGGGAAAACCAGATTGCACTGGCATGTAAGGTGATGGGAAATGACCCAGTAAGGCCCCTGGAAACGACAGCGGTCTCTTTTCTAGCCTCATTCAAGCAAGTGGGATCTCATTTGGCAGGCAGTAGGCTGGCTGAAAAATGCCAGGTCCCTGAACATCAATGAATTTTGCATTTCCAAATAATGGGTTTATGATTAAATTCCAATAACTCAAGTGAACCTTCCATGAAGAATGCCAGACTCAGCTGGTAACTCTCATTCTCTCAAATCCCTTCCCCCCTTTATTTTTTAGATCTGTGCCTCCAGTCCATCAGTCACAACCATGAGTGAGGAGTGAATGAAATTCTCTGATGACGTGGAGATGCTTCCTCACGATGGTGAACTCTTCCTGAATATTGTAGGAAAAGACACTGAAGGGCAGGCATGAGGCTGGAAAGGCAGAAGGAGTCTCTAGAAATAGGATCCCTACTTTCTTCCTCTGGGAGACTGGTGTAACACTGACCTCTAGCTGGATGGAGAGAGTGAATTCAGCTGGTGCCTCTACTCTGGCTGGATGTTGTCGAACGTTGGCTGGTGTGAAAAAAAAAGAGAACGTTTGGAAATCTCTTCCTTAAGGATGTTTCCGGTATCCCACTTGGCTTCTCTTTTCCTCCTCAAATAACAGTGTCACCGTTTGTTTAGTATTCATGATGCGCTAGGCCTTATGAGTTCCCATTTTAGCTCTAATTATTCCCAACGACCCTGTGAGGTAGATGCAATTGCATCCATTTTCCTGGCAGGAAGACTGAGATTCAGAGAGTTTTGCAATTTGCCTGGCACATACTCTTAGGAGCTGGCTGGACCAGTATTCTAAATCAGGTTTGTCTACTCCAAAGCCTGTCCTCCTTTTCCAGACTCTTGAGTCTGGTTGAAACCCCAGGGAGGGTTTGGGTGTGTGTTCCACTCCCCGGGTCCCGCTGTTTGGGAAAGATCTCTCAATCAGCGTGCTTATTTGTTCTGCTTCTACCTGACTAATTCCTGTTTACATTCAGAAGCCGGGCTGAATCTCCTTCCAGATATGTCAGTTTCTGTAAAAGAAGCCAGCTGTCTCCCAGGCCCCTGACTTTGGTGATAACATCTCCATTTTCACAGACTGCAAGCTCTGTTTTAAGCCATCGGGTGACTGGTTAGTGGTGAATCAATGAAGCTACCCAATCATGACCTAGCATGGAATTTGAAAAATCTACTGGGGGATGAAATGTCCAAGAAAGTGCAATTCAGCTTTCGGTTTACCTTTTCTGTGTGTTTTTAAGATGTGTTAGTTGAGACTTTTCTGGTTGATGGATGGATTTCAAACTGTTAAAATGGGATTGGAGGTAAAATGTAGGAAATGAGTTTCATTCTCACCTTGATGAAGTGATTCAGCTGAGCATGTGGGTGGTGAGATGGGTGCAATAAGAGGAGTTCTGAAAAAAATAAAAACTAATGAAAGTTCTGTTTTTTAAAAACACGTATTAGCTGATGTAAAGACGACTGTGGCTTATGTAATGGGGTGTTTCAGCTTTCCATGGTTGGGGGGGGGGTCCCCTAGCACATCCTTGGGTTAACCCACAGACATAGATTAGACTTTTCCAAGGCTTGCAACCTAATGGGTTTTGTCTGGGTTGGTTTGTTCCTGGAAAGCCTTGCCTTTGGCCATCCAATATGTTCCTTTTGGAGTACAGTGTTTACCTGACTTCACAGTATCTTATTTAAACATTTTAAACAGTTACCCAACTAATGAAAAATAACCATGTACTCTTTTAGACATTTTCTATAAATAAAATACATTACTTCTGTTTAAAAAGTGATTATAGTATGCAGACTACATTTTTAAAAAATTTATTGACATACTGCCTTCTTTCTTCTGCAAGGCTGCAAATACTTTTATTTCATTTAGCTTTCATTGTCCCACATGGATTGATTGAGTATACATGCTTCCTAGTGCAGTGCTAGATCCCATTCCATTTCATGGTATGAATGAGCCATCATTTAGTTCATGAATCTCTCACTGTTGGGAATTTTTATTTTTTAAAATAACATTTTGATAGTAGAAACATTGCTATGATAAACTTGCTTGTGTCTATACAGGATTATTCACTAGAATAAATTTTCAGAAGTGGAGTTGCTGGGCCAGGGTGACAACTCCATTTCTGAAAATACCTGGTCAAATTTTTATTCTGTGTCAGACAAATATCATATGATATCACTTATGTGTGGAAGCTGAAAGAATGATACAAATGAATTTTTTTTAAAGGTATGAAGTAAGAGAGATACACACTCTGCAGGAAGAATGTGGGTCATTGTGGAAAGTGAGAGGCCCAAATGAACTTATCTACAAAACAGAGACAGACTCACAGCACACGAACTTATGGTTACCAAAAGGGAAAATGGAGGGCAGGGGGGATAAATTAGGAGGTTGGGATTAACATGGCACACTATTGTATATAAAACAGATAATCAACAAGGGCCTACTCTATAGCAAAGAGAGCTCTGCTCAATATTCTGTAATAACCTATATGGGAAAAGAATCTGTAAAGAAATAGATATATGTATAACTGAATCACTTTACTGTATGCCTGAAACTAATACAATATTGTAGATCTATTGTATGCCAATATAAATTTAAAATGTAAAACTTCCTCCTTTGAAAAATTACACTATTTACATTTTATCCATGCACATGACTTCCTAGCCTACAAATAAGCAGTGTAAGAACACTGACAAAGTTGGAGACTTTAAATACTGTTCAATAATCTCAACTTGAGGACTTCCTAGGTGGTGCTCGTGGCAAATACTTGCCAATGCAGGAGATTCAAGAAACACAGGTTTGATCCCTGGGTCGGGAAGATCCCCTGGAGGAGGAAATGGCAACCCACTCCAGTAGTCTTGCCTGGAAAATTCCATGGACAGAGGAGCCTGGCAGGCTACAGTTCATGGGGCCTCAAAGAGTTGAACATGACTGAGTTCCTGAGCTGGAGAAGGCAATGGCAACCCACTCCAGTTCTCTTGCCTGGAAAACCCCATGGATGGAGGACCCAGGTAGGCTGCAGTCCATGGGGTGGCGAAGAGTCAGACACGACTGAACGACTTTACTTTCACTTTTCACTTTCATACATTGGAGAAGGAAATGGCAACCCACTCCAGTGATCTTGCCTGGAGAATCCCAGGGACGGTGGAGCCTCGTGGGCTGCCGTCTATGGGGCCGCACAGAGTCGGACACGACTGAAGCGACTTAGCAGCAGCAGCAGCAGAGTGCCTGAGCATACACACATAAACTCAACTTAGAAAACACGTGAAAACAATAAGTAGGAGTGAGCATTCTTCCAGCTGGCCAGAAGACAAATGCGATGAAGACCAGTCATGGTTTGTAAAACACCTGTGATGAGTCGGGGAACTGGACAGGAAAGAACAGAATGTGTCTGGAGAAGCACCAGCAGACGGTGTAGCTGGAGCAAATTGGATGACAGGAGGAGAGATAGAGAAAGGCTGGGTGTACAGCGCTTGATTGTACGGAGATTGATTTTGGAAAAAAAATTACTAGTTTAGCTTTTAAGAAAAGACAGTTTTCAATCAGTTTGAATATCTCTCTCTGGGGTTGTGCCGGTCCTTTGGTTGTGAGTCGACATGAAGGCTTTTGAGAAGGGGGATGTTAGTAGATTTGATTTTTTGAAAATCATCCTGGTTCCATCTCATCTTTGTCCTTCTTGCTTTTATCATCCTCCTGCTTTCTTTGGGAAGTAAGAAGAGAGGGTTGAGAAAGTTCACGGTTGTTTGTGTCTGCCTAAGTATTTACTCCTTAAAATTCAAAGTGTGGGGTAGGGAGGGTTTCCCTTGTTGTGTTGGCATTTGTGTGGAAATCTAGGAGAACTTAAGAATAAATCAGAGGACCAGCCAGAAGTGCTGATGACATTGTAATGCAAAATTAACTGCTTATTACCTTTTTGGCGGGCCTGGGATTAAAAATATGAAGATTGATTTTTGAAAAAAAATTACTAATTTAGCTTTAAAAGAAGACAGTTTCAATTTGTATTTCAAATCATCAGTCTGAAAAATGTTGAATGAATAATAATAGTCTGACCTTATGTTTCAGGAGAATAAATATTATGCATTGCCTTCTGGTTAAAAATAAATGAATACTACACTTTGGTTCTGCAAAAGATGTTGCATTTGAAAATCTAAAAAGTTAGAAATATATTAACAAAGAAAAGGCAAATCAAAGAAAGGAGAGATGGGTAAGAAGTGAACAAAGAAAGAAGAGAAATCGAAAGCTTGAGTGTGATTTTTTCAAGTCCTTTTTTTGTGTGATTTTTCAAGTCCTTTTTTTCTGAAGCAAATTCTCTTTTGAACAGTTTTTTTTAATCTCTCTGTAAATCTGTTAGAGACAAAATGATAACTCATAATTACATTAAATTCTTATGTCTGTCTCTTTGTGTTCCCTTCTTTAGGATCATGTAGAAGGAAATTCAAGAGCCATAATATTCTGGCTTCCAGCGTGACACATGACCAGAGTAGGTGTCCATCCCAAACCAGGAGCCTTCCTCTTCATCTCTCAGTTCATAGGCAGGCCTCCTTCTGGACCCAGGAGAGGAAATGACAGAAGATAACAGATATGGAAGTGAGCTGGAAGGTTAAAATATAATTCCTCACAGACACAAAACTTTAGAAAATTCCTGTTCTCTTTTAGATTAATTTAACATAACAAATCGAGACACATGTGAGACTCTGTCATCAGGACAGAGATCTCCTGGTGATGTTAATATATCACATCTCTTTCACATTGTCACCAATACAGAAAGAACCCCAAAGTTGTACGTGTTGTACCAATATTGCCGGGCAGTCAACAACTGGTTTCCCTTAAACATCGCTGTTTCCAATTCTTCTAAAATTACAGATCGTACTTGTTTTGTTTCACATGTGTGTGTTTTCCCCTTTTGGTAACTGAAAGCAGGTTTATCTGTGACTCTTTTGGCGTAGATAATTTTTGCTAATTGGTCTTTTAATGTCTTACACATTGACTAGGAGTTTATTGACTCTTGTTTATAAATGAATACTAATAAAGACAGGTGACATAATCATCATATTTAAGGATTTCTGGTATGGTTAGCATTTGAACAATGACCTATAATTTGCTAGCATCAATGTCTCATTTGTAGAAATGGAAGAGTCATTCTCACATTCTGTTTCATAACATTTGTTTATGCAGACTTGCAGCACAAGTTAATTATGGGAACCTAAAGGAATAGTCACATGATTGTCTTCTCTAGATAGGCTTTTGCTTTCGACATCTGAACCCCTGTACTATCACTCCTTAAAATGATTCAATAAATTTTCCTAAAGAGACCAACCTCTCCCCTTCACTTTTATCTCCCATACGGTAAAGACGTTGTTTTCTGTATACAGCTGAAGTCTCTAACTTCCTTTAAATCTTGCTGGCTTTAGATGGGCCCATGATGTTCTATTTGAGGATAACCTAGTAAAGGGAAGAATGTTAAATTATCTGAGGCCATTGGCTTAGCTTCTAACAGAGTGATCCCAGGTCTTGCTCAAGATGAAGGGAATTGATGATCCTGTCCAGGCTGGAATTATTGATGGAGGACTCGAGTTGCCCAAGCTGACCCTTTGGCCTTCAAATCTGGTGTAACATGGAAAATCTCTCCCAGAGTCATCTTTCTTCATGGCAATGTCAGGAACCTTCTGTTTGAATATCTGACTTGTTTGGAGCCCTACAAGAGAGACAGGGTGCATTCTGAGAGAGATGATGTTTACTATGAGCAAGAAGACTGATGGAAAGTCCCAGCTTATCTAAAACCCAGGGGCCAGACCTTGAGATAACAGCACTCTGTTTTAAAAGTATTTACGTTCAGAAAAAGGAATTTCACAAGGCCCCAAAGCACGGCATTGTAGCATGAATCGTGTCTCCCTAACCACTGTCCAATCCTAGAATGTCTATTTTGGAGAGGACAAAAATGTCATTGGGAAAAGGAAATTATATAGTACCTTCATAGAATTTTAACAGTTGGTAATAGTAAAATGAAGTGATCTTGGTTTGGGAGAAAGTAAGACAAAATATTAAGGGAGATTTATTTATGAATCTTCCCTCCCCACTTGCTAACAATAACTATTAACTTCAGGGCTTACTGTTCTAAATGCTTCATATAGACTCGGGACAACCTTGATTTTTATCATTCCTTTTTATGTATGAGAAAACAGAGGGTCAGAAAATTTGAATAACTTTCCCATGACACAGAGCTGCATACACAAATACACACACATCCACAGGTGAAAGCTGTCTAGGCTAAGCAGGATTAATGAGCCATGTGCGTGAACTATTAAGAATCTCTCCCCATATTCCTCTGTTAAGAGCAATGAGGCCAATTAGCAGACAGCTAAAAAAAAAAATAGCTTAGTTTCCTCAAAAATACAAATACAATCATGGAAAAGCCAGCCCAGTGAATTTTGTGAAAACAGTAAAATTCATTCCTATGCCTTTTCCCCCTTTACCCACTGCCCTGATCAGTAACTCATGCACTTATTACTGGTGAAAAATGGTGCCAAAGCCCTGTCATATTTTCAGTTTATGAAGAACATTACTGTTATTTTTTGCTGACTTTGACATTCAGAGTAGCACAGAGGGTTCCCACTTTCGGGAAAGACGTTCAACCCCAAAGAGTGGAAACACAAAACTTGCTTTGCTTATTCCTCAGTGACCCGGAGCATTCCAGCTCATTAAGGTTTCTGTATATTGATTTGGTGCATGGTGGCTGAGCAGAGTGGGTGCCAGGAGAGCGGTAGATGAGGCTGGAGAGGTGGATGACAAGATCAGAGCATGCTGTGTGGGCCCTGGAAAGGATCTGTGGTGTCATAACAGGGCAGAGAAGCCATTTAAGTGATTGGTGCCAGAGGGTGATATGATCTGATGTATAATTTTAAAGGATCATCCAGGCTGCTTTGTGTATTTAATGTTTGTGTACTTACGCATTAGAAGAAGACAGAAGAGGTCATGGCATCTTAGACTTGGGGAATAGCAATGATGGGAAAGAGGGGATGGATTTGAGATATATATGGAAGTAGGAATTAGAGGATTTGGTGATGGACTGAATATGAGAAGATGGGTGTGGGGGAGAAGGAAGAATTAAGGATGACTTGCGTTTGCCTGAGCAAATGGGTAGATAAAGGTGACATCTGTTGAGATGGAGAAGGCTTCCAGAATAAAAGGCTTAACAGAGGTAATCAAGAGCTTGATTATAGAAATGTGAAGCAGATATCCTAGCACAAGCATGCAATAAGCAGTTGCAAGTTTTGGCTGGGAGGTCAAAGAGTTATCTGGAATAGAAAGATAAATATGGGAGTCCTCTGCATATGGATGGTCTTTGATGTCTGGTGAATGGGTAAGAACCCTTGTGGTAAAAATGTCAAGTGAAAAGGAAAAGGAGTCAGCACCGTGCTTTGAGGACTTTAAATTTTAGCAGAGGAGATGGAGCCAATAAAGGAAACTGAGAGAATGGAAACCAAAGGAAGAATATTTCAAAAAGGAGGGGATTTTATCAGTGGGGATCAAGTAAAATAAGATTGCACAGCAAAGTTAAATAAACATTTACCAGGGAAAATTAGATGCCATGAGTGTTCTCAAAATTGGAGATTTGGGAAGATCTCAGGACATATGTTAGGCAAATAATAGAAGTTTACTGTTAGCTTGTAGAGCAGAAAAGTTATGTTAAATCACTTTTCAATCTAGCTGGGTAATTACTATCATGGGGGTAGGACTTGGGGCAAAGTCAGGACTCCTTATCTATTTAAAATCTTCTAATGGAAAACTCACACAGAACAAGTTCTTAGCAATGTACATCGTAATTAGGGAAGGGAGAGAATTCAGGGAGCATTCTTTGCAAAACCAAGAACTGTGTAGGCAGGGTAGGGTACACTGTCTTTATGAACACAGCAGAGCTATTAGGCATTTATTTTCATCTTCATTTAATAGACTTTAAAAAAACCCTCTTAATTTTTATTTTGGAGTATAGTTGATTAACAATGTTGTTTCAGGTGGACAGCAAAGTGAGTCAGTTATACACATACATGTATCTATTCTTTTTCAAATTCTTTTCCCATTTAGGTTGTTACACAGTATTGAGCAGAGTTCTCTGTGCTATATGGTAGGTTTTTGTTGGTTGTCCATTTTTATTTTTTAAATTAATTTTATGGAAGTATAGTTTCTTTACAGTTTGTATTATACAGACTCTTTGGAGAGCAGATCCAACGGGGCGGCGGGGGCGGGGGGAGTGTTCTTGAAAAAGCCAAAGATTGTATTAGGCTTTAAAAAGGCTAGATCTTGCTTTTGGGGGGTGGTCTAGATCAGGCCCTGAGGTTCTCTTTAATAGAAAGAGAAGAAAGGTGTCCTCTTCTTAATGTGATTACTTTCAGGATTTCCCTTCAGGTGAATTTGAAAATAAACTGACCAAATCACCTTTGCCCAATTTAGGCTTCTTCTGAGATTGAAAAAAAGAAAATGTGAAGACTAAAATAGAACAGGAGATTATATCCAAAGGAGATTAAGAGATTTCTGGCAACCACTGCAGAGAACGAGAGACACGCATGCACCGCTGGAGACAGGGAGAGAGTGGGACGCAGATCACACAGAGAGAAGCTCACGGCCCTGGAGTGGGAGGCTACACTATTGTTGGGAAGAGACGAAGTGTCGAAACTTTCCTTGTAGAGGGACTGTGTCATGGAGGAACTGTTTATCTGATTAGGTCCCAGACCTTTCCCCGGTATCTTTCAAATCAGAAAAATATGCACAAGGGAAGGAAAAGAATTAAGGACATAGGTGGTTTTATTCGTACTGCAGAGCCTTTGAGTCTCTTTGGACTTCTGAAGTCAATTCAGGGTGAACTGAACATCCCCTTTAGAGGATGCAAGTAAAAGAACCGAGCAGAACCCTCCTGCTGGAGGATGAGAATGACAAGAAATCCACACTTTAACTTTGGGAACTGTAAGTCCTGGGATGAATCTTCAGTTTCTTGTCTTTTGGGAATCATTTCCCTGTATCAGGTTGCTTTGTAGCTTTATATCAGGCAAGTTTACTCACTTGACTAGTTTGTTTCTCTTTCTAAGACTCTATTGATTCATGAAATCATCAAGTATTGCTACTGGATGCATCTCTTTCAAAGCTGGCAGCAACTGTTGCCTGGCCCTAACAGAAGCCTACTAACTCTATTGTTATTAGAGTTATATTGTGTTATTTTATCAATTTAACTTAATTTAATCAATTTAATTAATTTTAATTTAATCTTTGTTCTGCCCCCCATTATTGGAGATGATTTCACAGAGAGCCACTCACTTTTACCTCTGCTCTTAGAGCCCCTGGGGTGTAAATCTTGAGGTTAATCTGACCTTCAGCCCAGACCTCATAGTAAGCCTATCCTTGGTTTGAAATAGCTTCTATTTGTTAAATAAAGGGGTGGATTACAGGGTAGGTATTTATTACATTTTATGCTTTGTTATTTATATGTGTGACATGCATTCTTTAATAAGTAGTGACAATTGCATAAGAAAAAAAATGAAAAAGAAAGAAGAAATCACGGGATATTTTCAAAAGAAGGAACAAATCAGTCCAAGTGTGCCAGGAAAACTAGGTGAGGTGGAAGAACCAGTCAGGGCTTTCAGAATAGAAAAAACACCCTCCTCTAACTCTAGACTGATTTGCCTAAGGTTATAATGCTTTGAAAACTTATTCTTTGACACTTAATTGAATGACCTTGACTAGATTCCTTTCCTCTTTTAGGCCTCAGTTTCCCCAACTGAAAAAAAAGAAAAAAGTGGGGCCTGGAATGGAAAATCAGGGTTGGTAAATGCATGCGTATCAGCTCCAGTCCATGCCCATGGCAGACATGAGTAATTGATCACAGCACTCATTCTAAGTTGGGAAAAGACTTCCCAATTGTTTTCAACATAGAACTTCAGTTGTTCACATATAAAAAGAAGTCTAAAGTTCCTTCAAGATTTGTCATTCTGTATCCCATCCCTGCCATTCTCTGTTTAATCCTCCTAATTAGTCTGGGAGCTCCTTAAAGGGTGGGACCCATTCCTTGTACCCAGTGGACACTAGAGTTTCAATAAAAACCAGCTTCCTGGAAAGCGCCATTTCTTTCACCTTTTGCACTATTGGTATCCTAGATCAAGAATGGAGCAAATCTTCTAGAGACCAGTAAGTGGAGTCTGGTTGTTTGTGAACTAAATCCATTCCACCCGCTAGGCCATATTCAAGAGGACCAGGATCTAGTCTCTGCTGGAGACTTGTGAAAAATGCAAGGGGACTTGGGAAAGCCACGTGAAGGAGAGAGCAGCAGAAGTGCACTCAGAACTGAGGGAAGAGGGGACGTGGGGTGAAGGTCTGCATGGGGCTACTATTAAGGGGAGATGAGGGTGGTTGAAATGGCACCTGGCAGATTAAGGAGATTTTTCTCTGTTGGCTAGCTCACACACTCTGCCAGGCCTACCCCTCACCTGTTAACTCTGCCAAATGAGGGAGGTGGTTTCTCTGATGCTCTATTCCAACGCAGTGGACTGAAAATGAAGTTATGAGCAAGAGAGCGAAGCCCAGAGGGACAGTTTACAACCAAGCACCGCACGCCCTCCAGTGGCAGAAAACCAGTAACTCGGGTGAAAATAAGCCCTCATTACCTAGATTAGACTTTGGAAGTACTATAATTTTTTTTCTTTTGCTGTCACCTGGATACTTGGAATAACTATACAGATTTTTTTTTAATGCTTGAATGAAACCCATGAGTGTTATGTAATGTTATCAATATATAGAATGTCAGAACTGAAATTAATCATAAAAATAACTTATCCCATTTTTTTTATTAATCCTAATAAATGAAAGTTCAGAGAGGTAGAGGGACAGAACTGATGCTTCACCACCATCTTTGGCTCTAAATTCAATGCTTGCTTTACTCTTCATTTTGGCTTCTCTATAGCAGTATTTTTTCTTCTTTTGTAATTGTTCTTAGCCCTTCCTTATTTATGTTGTTACACATGTTATATGTTGTCACACATATACTATTGTGCCTTTTAACTGAAAATACATTAAATAATAGTCATGAATTTTTTGACATTACATACATAAAGAAGGCTTCCCAGGTGGTGTATTGGTATAAAGAATCTGCCTACCAAAACGCAGGAGATGAAGAGACGAGGGTAGGGAAGATCCTCTGTAGAAGGAAATGGCAACCGACTCCAGTATTTTTACCTGGAAAATTCCATGAACAGAAAAAAAAAAAATTCCATGGACAGAGGAGCCTGGCAGGGTATGGTCCATGGGGTCGCAAAGAATTGGACTCGACTGAATGACTGAGTGCACACACGTAAAACCAGGAAAATGTATAACAGAAGCTATCATGACAGACCAGAGAAGGGCATTCAGTAGATGGCATATAATCTCAAATATTGAGTTTTTACATATTCTATTTCTCTATCTCCAAAAAACTAATTCTTAAGATTTTGTCTCAAACCACTGCCATAAATTAGTATATTGTATATTGAATTTTAATTTTTCCTTTTAGAAAAACCTCACATTAAAAAATATATAATCAACTAGCCTCTTGTAATACACAGGAAATGCATAACAAAATAGGTCCATGGTCTTGTAAAATTCACAGTATTTTGTGGTTTGGAAAATTAGCAAAGAAATTTCCAGCTGATGAAGTTGATGAAAGGTTAAATGATAAAAGTTTAACTGCTGAAAAGATAATTTACTAAGCCTACAAATGACTATTCATTGGAAGGACTGATGCTGAAACTGAAGCTCCAATACTTAGACCACCTGAGAGGACTCATTGGAAAAGACTCTGATGCTGGGAGAGATTGAAGGCAGGAGGAGAAGGGGGTGATAGAGGATGAGATGGTTGGATGGTATCACCGACTCAATGGACATGAGTTTGAGCAAACTCAGGGAGATGGTGAAGGAAAGGGAAGCCTGGTGTGCTGCAGTCCATGGGGTTGCAAAGAGTTGGACTGAATAACAACAATGAGAATGACCAAGTTCTGGATCTTAGCAGATCCAGAGCTCATTCAATAAATCTAATTTACACAATGATCAACAGGAAGAAGAAATAGTATTTTTCTTTAACATTTGCCATGGACATGGCACTGTGCTAGGCTTCCTTGAGGAATTATGATAACAGTTACCCATTACTGAGTCTTACTCTGGACAGAGAGCTGTTCTAAGCAAGCAAGTCACATTAATTTCTTGTTAATTCTCACAACAACCTTAGAGATAGCAGTATAATTCTTATTTTGTAGATGAAGAAACTGAGGCACAATGTGATATTAAGGGAGTTAATAAAAGAAGTAGATGATATATCCCCACTTTTGTTGGAAAGATAGGTTTTCTTACCTCTGCTGAAAGAAAAGATACATCTGTAATTAACTGTGGCTAATTTGTCTAGGACACAGAGTTTTGGAACCAGAAATTTAAGGCCTGAAGAAAGAAAGGAGGTATTCCAAGTGGATTCTTTGCAATGTTGATGGATGGGACTTATATCAGTACTGCAGGACAAGGTGACCAGCAGTAGGTTTCAACTCACATAATCTTCCTTATTGAGCATCACCTGCCCTCAACTGCATTCTACCTGGTGATCCTATCTAGGCTCAGGAGGAAAGTGTGTTTGACTGACTAGTGATCTCTATCACAAGTAAAGGGATGTGGGCAGTTGACATGAGAGCACATATTTGCCACAGTTGCTCCACAGGAACTAAATTCTACAAAACCTACACTTTCTGAAGTGTTATATGCAGGTGCAGAGGCATTGACATCACTTGGGAACGTTATAGAAATGCAAAAACTCAGATGTCATTCCAGACCCATTTTATGAGCATCTTCATTGTAAATAAAGCCTGAAGTGACTTCTGTGCCCACTGATGTTGAAAAGTGCTGGGGTAAAGCTTGTTTACAAACAGAGCCATGACATTTCAGAAATCAAGGACTGTGTTCTCCTGCATGTGATTCAGTGATGTGACTATTTTTTCTCTTTCCTCCTTTCATTAATTTTATTATTAAACAGTCATATTTTTCTATGGAAAAATGGTGATTTTTCACATCAATGTTGACAGTCTAAATTGTTCTAGGAATATATCAATGTATTTGGCTCCATGCTCTTTCAAGTGTGAAACCATCCAGCAAGTTTACTTCCCAGATACATCCATCTGATGTCTTGAGTTAAACTGTCACTCAGTGTTTGCTCTATTTTATAAATGTTTCTTCATACTCACTTTATTAGGCTAACATTTCATTTTTTCCCCTTTTCCAAATAATATTTTTAAAAGGCAGTATTCCTTAACCATCTTTGTAGATTATCTTTTGGATGGAACCCATAAGTACATCCCTGCCCCATGCCACCAAACATTCCCAAATGGAACAGACTCTTAAAAATGTTTTGAAACGCAGAGTTCTAAAGCTTCCTTGGTAGGAGGACTACAGAGACAGAAAACAGGAAAGACGTCTACTCTAGAATATAATTGTCATCATCCTAGTCCTCCTTCATGTTTGCAAATCCATTTCCCATCCCTTCCCTGTTAGAGATCAACAGTCCTGGGAAATGCAGGAGCCGAGCCAGCTGCTGTTACTACCACTCTGCAGATGAGGAAAGTGAAGACTAGACGGGGAGGCGAGAAGTCAAAGGTCACACAGCTGGCTGTGATAGAGCCGGAAATAGGATGGAAAATTCTGAGCTCTACTAGGCACCTGGTATTAATATTAGAGGATTTTTTTTTCCTATTAGATAATCACAAAAACTATTCGATCTATTGCATTCTAAAAGACAGGGATAATTTCTTTACACATGAAAACCCAAGTTTTTCTAATCACGGTAATCTTCTAAAACGTCATGATAGCAAGTCTGTTCTGTCATGCTATTTTTGTTTGACTCTAGTCACACAGAGCAACCTTGTTTGAAGATATAATTCACTTGTCATTGCAATCCCACAAATAGACATTTTTCTTTCTAGAGAGTAAAATTCTGAAGACTGAGGCCATTTTCTAGTTCAATTTCCCCTGCTTCCATTTTAAAGCTTTCCAAGGTTGGGGTCTATGATGAGGTAGGTCCTTTTAGGACATGAGACAGACCCCTTTCCTCCCTTGGAATTATCTGGTAGCTGCTTCTTTACAACCTCTGCTAAGATTTATTGATACATCTTGTGATCCAGGGAATAACTGATCATTTCAGTGGAAGTGGTCATAATTTTTAGTTCACATCTTTGGGGACACTTTTTAAGGCATGTAATCTGAAATGTGCAGTGCATTTGTAAAGCAGGAGTCAGAGTCTTCAAAGTTGTGGAAACTAAATCTGAAAGCATCTGTGAATTGTATTAGGTTGGTTAACCTTCATGCACGAGGCTTGCGTTCTATTGTCTCAGCCGCTTTTTACCCACCCCCATGCATGGCCTGCAACGCCCCTGGTTAACACCAGTGCCCAGGTGTTGTGTGGCTCTCCTGCAAGGATGACTTGCCACCATCCCACGCTGCAGACGTCTATTCAGGGTGAGCACCAGGCCCAGAATTCATTAATTAACAAGGGTGATGGGAAGTTGTAAACACAGCTGTCAGCTGCAGGCTCCAGGACCTGCCTGCATTCAACAAGTGAAAAAAAGTCGGTGGTAACATAGTCTCATTGTCTGGGGCCTCCTCAACCAAACTTGAAAGCTGGTCTCTGGCAGAGGAACCAACAGCATGCCCTAGTCTCTCCAGAGCTACCCAGAGACAGGGCTCCTTTTTGTCTGGAGTGTCTATCCTTAGAACCAACCCATCATCAGATGTCAGAGTCTTAACAAAAGCAAAAGCAGGGAGAAAGCAGCAACCTTGTTACAAAAGGGCACATTTTCAGAAATTCAGCACTTTTGTTTTTGGTGAGTTCTTGGAGGAGACTTTGGCTTCCCAGGTGGCGCTAGTGGTAAAGGATCTGCCTGCTAATGTAGGAGACACAGGAGACACGGGTTTGATCCCTGGGTTGTGAGTATCCCCTGGAGAAGGGAATGGCAGAATTCCATGGACAGAGGAGCCTGGTGGACTATAGTCCATGGGGTCACAAAGAATAGGGCACGACTGAGCATGCATGCAAGCAAGCAATAAGTGTAAATATAAAATATAAGTATCTTTTAGTATTTTCCTATTTATAATTGGGCTTCCCTCATGGCTCAGCTGGTAAAGAGTCCTCCTGCAATGCAGGAAACCCCAGTTCGATTCCTGGGTGGGACAATCTGCTGGAGAAGGGCCAGGCTACCGACTCCAGTATTCTTGGGCTTCCCTTGTGACTCAGCTGGTAAAGAATCTGCCTGCAATGTGGGAGACCTGGCTTCTATCCCTGGGTTGGGAACATCCCCTGGAGAAGGGAAAGGCTACCCATTCCAGTATTCTGGCCTGGAGAATTCCATGGACTCTATAGTCCATGGAGTCACAAAGAGTTGGACAGGACTGAACAACTTTCATTTTCTTTCACTTTATTTATAATTGTTCTTTGCAAGCTACAAATGTATGCTATATATTATTATGTTAATTATATACTATTGTATATATAATTCTTCTGATCAGTTTTATTGGGACATTATTTGGCTCCAAGTCACAATATACTATTGTGCATCTGTAGTTTGCAAAGCCCAATAGTAGAAGTTGAGGGGGTATCAGAAATGATTAACCAGCCTCCCTGCTTTTGTGTTGCTTCCAATCTCAAGGGAAAGACTGACCTGTTATAAGTAACTTCTAGAACAAGTGCTATAACTGAATGAAAAGCTAAGTGCTATGTAAGCAGAGGAGGGAGACCTCGTTCTGATTGAGCTAATGGAAGACTTCAGGGAGAGGATGGATTTGTGGTGGGAAAGACACTCCAGACTCAGGACCTGAGGAGCACAAACTGGGGTGTCTGCAATGTTCTATTTCACCAGGGGAATGACTGTAGGGTGAGGAACCTGTGAAGAGCTGGGAGCAGAGAAAGGGGGCCAGGCTTAAGGAAGAAAGGTCACACAGGTGCTCAGATTTGAGGTGGGATTATTAAAGGTTTTTTTGTCCAGGGGCATGGGAAAGCTTAGATCTTCTCCACCAGTCACTTTTTTTCCCAGTTGATTTCCCAGTAGGAAATACAGTCAGGAGTAGCAGTTAACTGGGATTCCAATTGACCTGCATGCGGGCGTATCCAATAACCTTCACTGTTACACTCTGGGCTGAGTGCTGACTTTAGCTTAAAGACTAAATTGGGCTTCAGGTCTCAAAAACTTGAATCTCGATCATTCTAACCTGCTGAGTTATGTAGAGGCAAAGGCCAGCGAGCCTAGGCATGCATATGGAGACAGTGGCCTGCCTGGATGTCTACTTGCGGTCACCTGGAGAAGGTAAAGGGTTAGATGGGTCTTCAGCACACAGGAATCTGACCCCAAAGAAAAGTGATGTGAAAAATGATCTATAATTTTGATCAATCAGATGAATAACTCTTTCTCTTTTGAAAAGTTAGGGAGCGAGCTAGGAAGAGATGGCAAAAGCTTGCATGATGGAAGGAGAGGGGTGGAAATGTTCCCTCTCCTACAGGCAGTGACGGGTGGGTGGTGGATACAAAGTGGATAAGAGTCCATGAACCAGGAGAGCAGATTTTAGTTGACAGCACAAAACAGGAAGGCTCAAGTCTTTGCTAACATTGAGGAAGTGGTCAAGTTGATGGAGCCCATGAATCAGAAAAGGGTGGATGATCAAAGGACCAAGAGGTTGACAGCAAATGAGGAGCAAAGCAAGATAAGTAGGAGAAGAAGCAAATGGCCCTGACAAGGAAAATGGAAGCACTGCTGTCTACCTGTCCACTTAGCCCGTTGAGACCAAGTCCCTGGTGACGCTGAGGCCATGGTGACCACAGGTAGCTGACCTGGTAGTTAATGCAGCGTCACGTGTGGAGAGAGATCTGTCTGTGTGGTGGGAAGTAGGGGTGGGCAGGAGCCCCTTCAGCTTCCCTCCTCCAACTCTAACAACCTCTGCTGTGTTATATACACATGAGCAATATACGATACTGTTTTCTTAAAGAGGTAATGTTTGACATGTTTGGAAATAATCGGTATGGCAGAAAAGACCGGACTGGAATTTAGCAAGCAAGAGTTTTAGTCCTAATTCTGCTAGTTTGGCTCCTTGAGCAATAATAACTATAATAAAGACCACGATATTGGTATCATCGTGATACCGATAGTGTGCTAAGCTATATGTTACACAGTGGTGCATGTAATTATACCGTCTATGTATTATTTTATCTGACCCCCACAATAACTCTACAAAATAGGCATATTATTCCCATTTCACAGATAAGGTGCAGAAAGGGAACTTGCTCAGGGGGATACAGAACTGGTATCAGAGCCAATTCTCAAACTGAGGATTATCTGATATTAAAGACTATGATCTTCTAGCACTCACTGGACTGCTATAACTTCACTCTTACCTCTAATAGGTGAGTAAGTGTCTTTACCTTTGAAAAATGCTATAAGTGTTTTGATGGGGATTGCATTGAATGGTAGATTGCCTTGGGTAGTGTTTAACAATATTAATTCTTCTAATCTAAAAATATGGTGTATCTTTCCACATAAGTCAGACAGAGAGAGATAAATATGGTATGATTTCATTTATATGTGAAACCTATAAAATACAACAAATAGTGAATATAACAAAAAATAGCCACAGATATAGAGAATAAACTAATGGTTACCAATGGGGAGAGGAAAGGAGGAGGGGCCATATGTAGAGGTAGGGGATTAAAAGGGACAAACCATTATGTATAAAATAAGCTACAAAGATATATCATACTACATAGAGAAGATAGCCAATGTTTTATAATAATTATAGATGGAATATAAACTTTAACAATTGTGAATCACATAACCATTAACAATTGTGAATCACTATATTGTATACCTGTAATTTATATAATACTGTACATCAACTATACTCAATAAAAAAAATCCTGTCTATTCTCACATAGTATGATGGAATTTCAAATGAATAAATGCTTGTGACAAATCATTGTAAGCTAAAAGTTCTTTTTTAAAAAGGAAGCAATTATTATCCTACTCCAAGTCTGGTGCTTTTAAATGTTTGTTGAATGAATACAAATTGGAAATGCAATTTATCTATCTCTCTATACATTTATCTCAATTTTTTTTTTTTTTCAGTTCTACTTATGTGAAGAAGAATTGTTGTAAGCTACCAGAAAAGATCTTATAGAAAATCTCTAAGTAGAAGGGCTGCTTTCTCAAGTTTGGTTGCTTTTAGAGGATTTAAAACATGACTGATGACTTCCCTGGTGGTCCAATAGTTAGGAATCCCCCTGCCAGTGCAGGGGACGTGGGTTCGCTCTCTGGACTGGGAAGGTTCCATAGGCTGCGGGGCAACTAAGCCCATGTGCTGCAACTACTGAAGCCTGTGCACCTTGGAACCTGTGCTCCACTACCAGGAAAACCACTGCAGTGAGAAACCTGTGCCTCGCAACGAAGTGTAGCCCCCACTGGCTGCAACTAGAGAAAGTCTGTCCATACACAGCATCAGACCCAGTGCAGACAATAAATGAAAAAAAAATTTTTTTTCTCCAGATTTTTTTTTTTTTTTGATCTTGGGATACCCTTTATGAAGGGTTTCCAAGGTGGCTCAGTGATAAAGAATCTACCTGCCAATTCAGGAGACACAGGAGACACAGGTTCAGTGCTTGAGTTGGGAAGATCCCCTGGAGGAGGAAATGGCAACCCACTCCAGTATTCTCGCTGGGATAATCCCATGGGCAGAGGAGCCTGGGGGGCTACAGTCCAGGCGGTGGCAAAGAGTCGGACATGACTGAGTGAGCACATGCACACCCTTCTTGAAAGGAATCACAAAAGAGCTCCTTCTATTAAGCACACTGTATGTTAGGGATACTTTCTAATCCCATTTAATCTTCAAGTTGTGGGCATTATTATTTTCATTTTCTAGGTAAGGAAACTAAACCTCTGAGAAGTTGAGAAATCCACCCATATTTATCTTGCTCAAAGTACAATCATGAAGCCTGAAAATACTGGATGCCTTGACATAAGAATCTAGCTTTGAAGGCAAAGCTTGTGAATAACTTATTATGACCTTTAACTTCTTATCAAGTCAAGAAAAGAAAAAGGATTCCAGGGCCTATTGGAAAAGCTTTTCCCAAAGTTTTGGATAAACAAATAGCTTCAGCAGTCCTGTGACACTGAAGAGTGAGGGCCTGTTTCTCCCTGGAGCCCTGGGAAGTATCTCCAGCTCTTCACAGTAGCCTTGGCTCCCACACTCATCTGGCTAGAATCTTGTTTTCCTCTGCAGCAGAGCTGGGCTGCAGTTTTTGATAGTGTTTGACTTCAACAAGTTTCCACATGAACCTCTGATCTAGTGCTGGAACAAAGCAATGGCCGAGGGAGGCCCAGCTTGGAGTGAGTCAGGTGGAGACTGATGCCTTGCTTCTTGTTAAACACTGTTCTCCCTCCAGGTATGTACTTTTCCCCAACAGTTGAACTCTGTCAACACAAGTCTGGGCTTCCCTCTCCCCACTAATGCAAACATTGTTAATAGCAGGAAAGGAAAAGAAATCCATGGCTGAAATGTGAAAACCTATGCTTTCAGGTAGAGGATCAAGAGCCCTTCACCTTGCCAAACATTATTTGAATTTTGTAGAACAAACACTGGAGTTTAAGTTACATCCTCGAATTCAATATTTGGCATAGGATGATAACCACTGCTGATCTCTCCCACTTGATGTACCTGTTAATTGTTTTGAGATAAAGTGACGAACCCCATCAGAGGATAGTGGGTTCAGTTGCCTTACCCCACCTTTTTTTTTTTTTAACTAGAGAAGAAACTGAGTTTCAGAGAAGTTAAGTGATTCACCCAGGATTATATAGCCACTTGAAGAGTTGGCTGTGTAGAAAGAATTGAGGGCTCCTAACTTGTATTAAAGTGACTTTGTAACCTTACTAAAATTAATTCTGTTTTTGTTAGTATCAATATCCACTGAGATAAAGCAATTTGTCCCGGATCAGCTTGAAACCATGTTCTTAAGAAGTCATCTGCTAGTAACTAAAAGTATTTACTATTGCTAAATATTTTGATGCAGTTTACCTAGCTTCCTAATGCTGTGATTGAGAGTAGAACTTCTGGGAGTCTGCCTTAATTTGTATGTCAACTGCAGCAGTTATTAGCTCTCTTGTGTGTGTTAGCTACCACGTCATGTCTGACTCACTCGTGAGTCCATGGACTGTAGCCTGCCAGGCTCCACTGTCCATAGGATTCTCCAGGCAAGAATACTTGAGTGGGTTGCCATTTTCTTCTCCAGGGAAACTTCCCAACCCAGGGATCGAACCTGGGTCTCCCACATTGTAAGCAGATTCATTGCCATCTGAGCTAACAGGGAAGCCACCATTATCTTAGGAAATGCTTACCTCTTTGCACTCCCATTTCCCTTTTCATAATGTGGGAATACTAACAACATCCACCTAACCCCGAGTGACTATGAGAATTAAGTGAAATTATACATACACAGAGGTCAGAACTGTGCCAGGCACACCATAAATACCCAATAAATGTCAGAGATCCCTATTACTGTGTGGAACCTTAAGACATTTTAGCTTTGCTTCTCTCATTAACTAGCCTCATACTCCCTGTGCCTCAGTTTCCTCATCTGTGAGATAAAATTCTTATTGCTTCACCATTCAAAATAGATTGAGCTTATTTATATGCTTGCAGTGGAGACACTTATTCATCTGATAATTTATTCTTTGTTGAATGAATCTTTACTGAGTGCTCGCTGTGCTGGGCACCCTGTGAGCAAGACAGAGGAGTCCCCTGTTTGCAAGGAGTTTAGAGCCTGTGAGGGAGATAGAAACCCTCACAAGCAGTTAAAGGATGAGAAAGTTATGAGAGTGGGGTATGGGAGACACATAGCAAGGGTGCTCACATAGACTTCTTGGAAGTGATAATTAAGCCAAAACTCAGAGGATGGGTATGAGTAATTAGGCAAAGAAACAAAAAAGTGTTCTAGGAAGAAAAATCCAGCGACTGGAGAAAGCAAGAGAATCAAGTGGTTCTACCATATTTCATCTACTTTGAGACACCATTCATTTTTAAGATGTGCTCTTATTTTACATCTGAAAAATTAATTGTGTCTCAAACTAGATGAAATACAGTAGACCTTAAGAAGGGAAAACACTGCCAGTCGAACTTCGACATACCGTTTTAGCACTTATGGTTTTAATGTTGTTTGAAAGAACATATAAAAATATTATTATGCAGTGCTCTATCAAATATAACCAAATAAAAATATATGTGAAATAGTTTGCTTTCAGTATTCTTGAAACTTACTGTTAGAGTTAGATTTTTCTGAAAGGTGTTTTGATTCAGAGGCATGGATGTCAAACTTTTCCAGTATGATCAAGAGCCATGGGCTTCCCTTGTGGCTCAGCTGGTAAAGAATCCACCTGCAAAACAGGAGACATGGGTTTGATCCCTGGGTTTGGAAGATCCCCTGGAGAAGGGAAAGGCTACCCACTCCGGTATTCTGGCCTGGAGAATTCCATGGACTGTATAGTCCATGGGGTCGCAAAGAGTCAGACATGACTGAGCAACTTTCACTTCACTTTCACTTTCAAGAGCCTTGGTGATACAGTGTTTCATAAAAGAATTCATGGCTGAGCTGAAAGCCACCTGAACTGGGCTCTTTAGCAGGATTTGTGTCTTTGGGCTTAGCCATCTTTTGCTTCCCACTTGGGAAATGTTGCTGAGTGCCTCTTTTTCACCCCCTCCCACAGCATTTGGTGACTAGAGGTTAGAAGGGTGGCCTACAGTTGTTTCTGGGATTTTCTTCCAAACTAACACCCATTCTGACAGTTTCGAAACTGCGGCTTTTCATGTTTGTGCATGCAAGGCCAAAGCAATTAGTTAACAACTGTTGCCTGTTCTAGAATGATTTTCAGATGCAATCCAATCTCAGAGGGCGGGTGTTATGATGTGGGAAAAAAAAAAAATGCATCTGTGAGTTGCGGAGGATCTCCTTAGAGAAATCCTATGACAAGCAGAAATGGCCTGGCTCTAGTTCACTGCCACACTCATTCACTGGCTAAAAGCTGCCTGGGGAGGGTGTGGCCTTGGCATGGATGCTATCACAAATGCCCAAAGTGCGGCTGCTGGAATCTATTGGCTAACTGTACTACTCCGTGAAGTTTTTCTTTTTTAAGGATGATCTTAGCAATCCTCCATGGCTACCACACTCTGTAAAGTATACGGAGCAGTTACTACTAGCCCTATTTTAAACAGGTTTCATATAATTAAAGATGTTCAGTGTGACAGTGGAAAATTCCCAGCTTTCATGTGTCTTGTTAAGTGGATTTTTAAAATGTTTTTCAAAATCCTGTTGTGATAGATGGTCTTCAAAGACAGCCACCATCTATTTCTTTCATGGCTGTGGGTCAGTTGGCGTCTCGTGTCCAGACCCTCCCCTTGCATCTGGGTGGGACTTATGCCTTGCTTTGACCAATATAATGCAGTGATGTAATGCTTGGCAGGATTTAAGAGGACAGGTAATTTCTCCCTTTCCTTTTAGAAGCCAGGTATCAGGTGAGTAGTTTGACCCTAATCTCTTTCCGATTATGAGAAAACTGGTCTACAAAATAGCTGACTAGTACTTGTCAGAAGTGTGCCAAGACCATGGAAGACAAAGCTGATAAACTGTCACACACCGGAAGAGACTAAGGAAAAATTACAGCTAAATATAATGTGGGATCTTGGCTAGGATCTTTGGGTAGAAAAAAATTATTAGTAGATCACCTGGTGAAGTTTAATAGTGTCTGTAGTTTAGTCAATGAGCGTTATACCAAATTAGTTAACTGTGGTTATGTATTAAAGTTGTGTAGGAAGTTTACATTAGGGAACCTTGGGTGATGGTGTGTAGGAACTCTCTCTACTATTTTTGTAACACTAAGTGTCAGGATGATCTGTAATGTATCAGTAGATAACCTGAACACCAGAAGAGAGGCAGCAGCTCAGATCACACAGCAGGGTTCCTCTTGAGTTGGGGCTTTTGGAAAAATGTACTGATCTCAAGATTGGGAAGTTGGTGGCTTTTCTGTAATGTTATCTTAGGGGGTCAAATGATGTTTGGTTTCCAAACAACCTCTTCACTCATCTATTTTGAAGTTGAAATTCCTATTCTTCTGGTGATCCACTAATTTAAGGCAAGTATTATGAAAGTCATCTTGTGCGACAGAAATTCTTGGAGATTCATCACAAAACAAAAATGTTTCACCAAATGTTGGGAAAATAATTGCATAGCTTACTACTTCTTGAAGATTACTTATGAATATTGGTATATGAAAGGTTCTGAGAAATTCTGCAATAAGCTATGTAACTGTTTAGCTTAGCATTTATTCTCCAAATGTATCTAACCACATAATCCTAAATGTGTACATATAAATGCTTTCCTACAGAAGACATTTTAGGGCATGCCAGATGAGAGCATTGTGGACTGCAAAGGATTTCAAGCAGCCAAAGTGAATCCCCCTTTCCTAGAAGGGATAAAAAGAAGGCTGAATGTCAAGATTATTCTAAAAAGTTCTCTTACAGTAGGAGATAGTTCAAATTCATTAACCTCTAAATATCCTTTCCCATTTCAAAAGTCTATCAGTCAGTGGAGTGTTGCATATTAATGAAGATTCTCAGTAATAAATAAATAACAGAATTCACTTCAGGAATGGATTTTGTTATAGGACATTAACAAGTTTATTTCATGTAAATAAAGGCTAGGAAATTTGTTTTGATGTTATGCAACTGGAAGAACACAGCAAGGAGAAACTTCCAGCTGCAATATGAAGTCATCTAGAAGAAATTCCATTGCTAATAAAGACTGGTTCCAAATAGGAAAAGGAGTACGTCAAGGCTGTATATTGTCACCCTGCTTATTTAACTTATATGCAGAGTACATCATGAGAAACGCTGGGCTGGAGGAAGCACAAACTGGAATAAAGATTGCCACGAGAAATATCAATAACCTCAGATATGCAGATGACACCACCTTATGGCAGAAAGTGAAGACGAACTAAAGAGCCTCTTGATGAAAGTGAAAGAGGAGAGTGAAAAAGTTGGCTTAAAGCTTAACATTCAGAAAACTAAGATCATGGCATCTGGTCCCATCACTTCATGGCAGATAGATGGGGAGACAGTGGAAACAGTGGCTGATTTTATATTTCTGGGCTCCAAAATCACTGCAGATGGTGATTGCAGCAATGAATGTAAAAAACGCTTGCTCCTTGGAAGGAAAGTTATGACCAACCTAGACAGCATATTAAAAATCAGAGACATGACTTTGCCAACAAAGGTCTGTCTAGTCAAGGCTATGGTTTTTCCAGTGGTCATGTATGGATGTGAGAGTTGGACTATAAGAAAGCTGAGTGCTGAAGAATTGATGCTTTAGAACTGTGGTGTTGGAGAAGACTCTTGAGAGTCCCTTGGACTGCAAGGAGATCCAACCAGTCTATCCTAAAGGAGATCAGTCCTGGGTGTTCATTGGAAGGACTGATGTTGAAGCTGAAACTCCAATACTTTGGCCACCTGATGTGAAGAGCTGACTCATTTGAAAAGACCCTGATGCTGGGAAAGATTGAGGGCAGGAGGAGAAGGGGATGACAGAGGATGAGATGGTTGGATGGCATCATCGACTTGATGGACATAGGTTTGGGTGGACTCCGGGAATTGGTGATGGACAGGGAGGCCTGGTGTGCTGCGGTTCATGGGGTTGCAAAGAGTCGGACACGACTGAGCGACTGAACTGAGCTGAATGATGTCTGGTTCTTATCACTGGAGGTGCCAGAACTTTAGTTATAGCTACCCATAAGGATCGAGTGCTTTAGATCTGATCTCATGGAGTGTGACCACTATATCATATTCCTTTATCTTGTGTCACTTTTGCTTTCCAAGGATTGAGTGGATGTTTTGGGTTGGCAAAAAAGTTCTGGTTTTCCCATAAGATCTTAGGGAAAAACCTGAATGACGTTTTTGGCCAACCCAATATTTCTTCATTGACTATAAGTCATATGAGTACCTGAGCTGCAAAGAGTTCTGGGAAATGTAGTATTTTCCACTTTTGCAATTATTGTTTAGGAAGACACTTGGGAAAGGTTTTTGAACAGATGTTGGGTAAACCAAATTGGAGCATTGATGCTGGTGTGAGATTTATTCATTCTTCATTTGATACAAACAAATGTGAGATGGATTTCATACCATTATTGTCATTATTTTCCATTTCTATGCAGGCCATAAAACTGTTATTAAATTCACAGATATAGAAAATGCTCATGTGGCTGTCAAGGAAGAAGTAGGCAGGAGAGGGAAGGAGTAGGAGTTTGGGGTTAGCAGATGCAAACTATTATATACAAGATGGGTAAATAACAAGGTCCTACTGTATAGCATAGGGAACTGTACAGGCTATTATTCAATATCCTGTGATAAACCATAATGGAAAACAATATGAAAAAGAATACATAAATATATATGTATAACTGAATCACTTTGCTATACAGCAGAAATTAACACACTATTTTAAATCAATAAAATTTAAAAAAACTATTGCTAAAACACTAAACATGGAAACAATAATAAAATCTAGAGCTGCAAAGATGATAATTATTGCCATCAAACTAAAATAACAGTACTGAAATAATACATATAATACAGTATTAATAACAAGCCAAGCATTATAGTTGTACTAAAATTCAAAGTATGGTAATAAAACTCAATACTAATACAATTTATTACTAGAGTAAAATAAAATTCAGTATTGTAATGGCAATAAAACAATATTTTTAATAGACTAAATAGTATGGGTTAAATCTCAGTATTTGAACTTTGTTTTTTCCTCCTGGTGATTAAGAACTTGGATTCTGGAAACAGGGTATTTGGGGCGACCCTGACTCTCTGACATTAGGTTAGTTAGGTAAGCAATTTAGGTCTCAGTTTCTTATGAACTGGACATAATGAGAATGCAATGAGAAAAAGCAGGAAAGTATCCTGCCCATAGTAAGCACTCAGTGTTAGGTTATAGTCAGGGGGCATGCAAATGAACCTCATTCTCTTCTTCTCCAGGCTCAGGAAAACTACCTCTCTAATCTAGCGTTCTATGACAGATTCCCTGGGGTCTCCCAGTTAGCTATTTCATGCTCATACCCACCACAACCTAGGCATTAAATAGGGAAAAACCTTTTGTATTCTTTTACAAGTTAATAACTAAAAGGATGTTGCCTATAAGCTTAATTTATGCATAATGGCCCATCTCTGGGCACTGTGCTTCTCAGGTAATGAGCATTAATTAAGCTAAAGTACATTTGTTTAGCTCACAGCAAACATCCTGACCAGCCCCACCTGTGAATGACTACCAGGAGGAAGAAATTAACACATCCCTTCTAGGGGGCTGATGGGAACCAGGAGATGTCTGACTACTCCCTCCTCTTTTAGTATAAAAGAAACTTAAATTCTAACTAAGGCAAGCTGGTTCTTTGTGGGGATGAGCCCATCATCTTGACTTGAGACTTTGCCAAATAAAGTCGTTATTCCTTGCCCCAAACTTGTCTCTTGATTACTGGCCTGTCCTCTGGTGACCCAGTAAGAGGAGGATGTATCATCCACCGCCCAGGTGTGGATTGACCTCTTCTTACAAACATGGAGTTTGGGGTCTGCATTTTGCTATAGAAGCACGAGGTCCTTTCTGGGCTCTGTCTTTAGAACTAGCTTTCCCTCAAGCTCAGGGGTCTGCTGATATCTTTCACTACCCTTTCTCGGTTGCAGTTTTACAAAGAGAAAGTCTTTGGAGCTAGTCTTGGTTGGATTCAAATAGTATCCTCATCTCTTATTAGCTGTGTGATCTTCAGTCAGTCCAGTTCAGTTGCTCAGTCGTGTCTGACTCTTTGCGACCCCATGAATTGCAGCACGCCAGGTCTCCCTGTCCATCACCAACTCCTGGAGATTACTTAAACTCATGTCCATTGAGTCGGTGATGCCATCCAGCCATCTCATCCTCTGTCGTCCCCTTCTCCTCCTGCTCCCAATCCCTCCCAGCATCAGGGTCTTTCCCAATGAGTGTGATCTTAGGCAAGTTATTTTACCTCTCTGAACCTTGGATTCACACATGAAATGGTGTTAATAAAACTTTTCTAAAAATAAAAGTTTCTCTATTTTTATGAGAGACAATGAAGGATGCTGGATGATATCTGGCTCAGTTCTCAGCACAAATCAGGTACTTTGTAGCCAGTATTCCACCCCTTTCCACTGCCTGCTCTCTGCTCTGCCCCACAGAGCCAGTATTCTTTGTTCTAATACAGTAACATGCTGTGGTGGTGGGGGCTGGCGGCTGGACCTTGACTTTGCTCTGACCCAGAAGACCTCCGGATGCTGTGATTGTTGTTTTAGTTCAAGAGAAGCGAAAATTCAGCTTGTTCCCTTGCGTTTCCCCTCTTAAAAGCAGAACTCAGCTAAAATTCCGGGAACGGAGCGTTCAGGTTAACCAGGTTCTGCTTGAGAAGTTTTCCTACGTCTCTCCATTGAGTGAGTTTTCCGGTTCTCTTGCTTCGGCAGATATTTTACTGTCTCTTTACTTAATAGGTTAATAACAACATTTTCCTCAGAGACTTAAGAGACTTCATACAACTTCTGAGTCTCTACCTTGCATTTTAGTAAAACTGTATCATTTTCACACAATATCAATATGATTATTATCACAGTGTTGGTATTTACTATTTTGGTTGTATGGCAGAGATCTTGAGAGATTGCATTCTGGTGTTAGGTTTAAGTCGTAGGCTGACATTGAGAAAATTATATCAGAGCCTTTTGGTGAGACTTGAAAGGGTACCCTCACGCCCCTGGCTCTTCAGTGGCTGGGCAGGCCTAAGGTGTCAGCGCCCCACTGGGGTCTTAGGGCTGCCAGTACCTACAATCTGCTGTAATCATTGTATCCTTTTTGGTTTGTGCATTGATGTGGCAAACCTTGGGTTCCTCATCTGTTAAATGGTAACAATAATATCTACCCCAATAGGGTGCTCTAAGGATTAAGGTGATCAATATTTGCACAGTGTTTAAGGACAGGACCTGCCACATAGTAATATATGTAAGCAATTACTGTTATTAACATTTTTTATGTAACTGTAATCTATATGATTACATACAGTTAGACATAAAGATGTATACACATAGATACACGGAGCGGTGGCTTCCCAAGTGGCACAGTTAGTAAAGAATCTGCCTGCTCAATTCAGGAGACACAAGAGACACCAGTTTGTTCCCTGTGCCAGTAAGATCCCCTGAAGGAGGAAATGGCAACCCATTCTAGTTTTCTTGCCAAGAAAATCCCAAGGACAGAGGAGCCTAGCTGGCTACAGTCCATGGGGTCACAGAGTCAGACATGACTGAACATGCATGCATGAGAAACATGAATTTATGTGAGGGGGATTCATGAATATGTTTTGTACTTTGGGTCATAATCTAATACTATGTTATTCTGATGAAATTGTTCTAGCTTTGGCCATTAGAAGCTCTTTCAGTTTGACTCCTATTTTTTTAAAAAATATTTTAAATTGAAGTATTTTAATTTATAATATTGTGTTAGTTTCAGGTGTATGGTAGAGTGATTCAGTTATACACACACACACATATACACACACACTCTTTTTCAGATTCTTTTCCCTTATAGGTTATTATAGGATATTGAGTATAGTTTCCTGTGCTATACAGTAGATCTTTGCTGAATATATATCTGATAGTAGCATGTATGGTAGTGTGTATCTGATAATCCCAAACTTCTAAATTTTGACATGCCTCCTCCCCCCCACCACCCTTTTTGTTTCTGTTTTATTTTAAGCCCTTGTTTACTATCTGGCTCTGCAAGTCCCTCCAGACTCACTTTATATTTCCCCTGCCCCAGCTCTGGAATCGGCTATTCCACCAGGAAGCCCTGCTTCTTTAATTGAATAATGGTATTAGAGACCAAGGGGGGTCTAGGAGAGCCACTAGATGTTGATCCAAATACTTCTGCTGTTGACGTTAATGACTGTTAAAAGAAACACTAATTTAGTTGGTCAGGGAGGCCCGTAGGGAAGGGTATAAGATAATAATATGAAGCCAGTGTCCAAGAAAGAGTCTTCACTGGAGCTTGAGCATCTCCAAAAGGGCACATGCTGAGGGGAGTCTGCGGAATACACTGAGCATGTTTCTGTAGCCAGCGTGAGCCAGGTTGGCTGTGTAGTAGAGACTGCACTCTAGTGCTTCCTGATTTGTTCAGTACTAAGTCTTCCCTTCTGTTCCAACTCCTGCTGCTGTGTGGTAAATTACTACAGAGCTTAGTGGCTTAGCATGGTGATCACTTTATTACGTCTCTCAGTTTCTGTAGGCGAATGACTCAGCAGAAAGGCTGCGCTGGATATTTCTGGATGGTTCTGAAGTCCTTTCTTTGGTTTCCGTCACTTGGCAACTGCAGCTGAAATTCTAGGGGTCTGAAGCGGCCGGGGTCTGAAAGCTGGGGTCTGAACCTCTCAGGTGGCTCCCTGCCTTATATCTCTCCTTCTCTGTAAGTCCCGGGGCTTTTCCAGTGCTCTCTTCACAAGAACTAGTTTGACTTCCTCATGAAATCGTGGCCTCAGAATAGTTGGGCTGCTTACACAATGATGAAGACCCCTGTCGCAGGCATTTCAGTGGATGAGGCAGAGGGATGCTCACCTTTTCTGAACTAGCTTTGGGTTTACCATCATGGCATCCAATTGGCTCTGAGTCACATGCCATTCAAATTCAAGGGCAGGGAACGTAGAACCACCTTTCTTTGGGTGGAGTGCCAAAATCACATTTTAAGAGTCTGTGGAGTAACACTGTTTTGGTCATACTTTTGAAAAAAATTATGTCACATATTCACCTCAGCTAAGCTGCCAAAATATCTAACATTTAAAAATGTGCAATAAACTCACAAAAGTTAAAAGTCACTGCCCTAAAGCTGATGGGTTTTTAAAATCTGGTATCTTCCCATCTCTCTCTCTGTCTACTTTTACACTTTCATGGCTTCTTCCTACCCACTATCATTCATCTACTTTCCCATGTTGTGTTTCCTGATTCTCCCTTGATGAGCATGCTGCTGCTAAGTCACTTCAGTCGTGTCTGACTCTGTGTGACCCCATAGACGGCAGCCCACCAGGTTCCCCCGTCCCTGGGATTCTCCAGGCAAGAACACTGGAGTGGGTTGCCATTTCCTTCTCCAATGCATGAAAGTGAAGAGTGAAAGGGAAGTCGCTCAGTCGTGTCCAACTCTTAGCATGCAGATTTCCTTTAAAAACACTGTTTGCTCTTAGTGTGGCTGAAAGGAGGAATGTCAGATAAAGGAAGCACATATATATAGAGAAAAAACACAAATGAATAATGGAAAACACAGGTAGATTCAATGATGGAGAAAACAGAATCAGTGGTCTTGAGTGTTATGTGAGGATAGATGAAGAAGATGCTGAAAAACATTGAAGGGTGAAAGAAAGTAAGGAAATACTGAAGAACAGGGAAAACTACCCCAGTGCTAAGAACTGTCACAGGCCTATTATTTACAGAATAGTGAACCTAGAGATCTGGGGTGTTTTTTGGGGGGCATCCTTAAACCATCAAATTGTGTACAAATTATATACACATGGGAGAAGAAGATCCATAGCACTTAGAACTGCAAGAGGTAAGTGGCCAAAAAATCTTCAAAATATACTGATAGAGAATGTCAGCAGCTCAGCTGAGGACATGATCACAGGCACACACAGGTAGGAGCAGGTGTGTAAGGACCATTGTACAGTGTATAGTGTGTTAGTCATTCAGGCGTGTCCAACTCTTTGTGACCCATGGATTGTAGCTCACCAGGCTCCTCTCCATGTAATTCTACTGGAGTGGGTTGCCATACCCTTCTCCAGGGGATCTTCCCAACCCAGGGATCAAACCCAGGTCTCCCACATTGCAGGTAGATTCTTTATCGTCTGCGCCACCAGAGGGAAATCCCAAAAAGATAATAGTGTTGGTGGTTTAGTTGCTATGTCGTGTCCAACTCTTGCGACCCCATGAACTGTAGCCTGCCAGGCTCCTCTGTCCATAGGATTCTCCAGGCAAGAATATTGGTAGGAGCAGGGAGTTCTGGCAATTCGAGGTCACTTGCTCAGGACTATGAGCCACCTATGTCTCAGCTGATTTTGGTCTCATTTCGGCCACACTCTGCTTCCCCATCCTGTGAGGCACCATGCTGTCCCACCTCTGCACATTTGTGCATCTGCTTGTATTTCATTATCCATTCATTCATTTGTTAGTTGTTCTTACTGATCTGTATCCTACATCTCCACCTTTATCAATTACCATGGGCCACTCTGTTCCATAACCAAGCTCTTCCTCAGAACACCCCAACCCAACACACATACATACACTACAGACTACAAACACAATATACACTCACACAGCTTTGTTCCGCTTGGTCATTAGAAATCACTTCTCTTGTGTGTGCCCAGAGGTAAACTGGATGAAATTGCCACAAACGGATAGTGTATGACAAAATCCAGAGGTTAAGAAAGTTCAGTCCTTGGAGACTGAGGGACAGTGTTTGGTGGGTTCATGGGGAACCCTGCCAGGCAACAAGAGGAAAATCTATTTTTCTATTTTCAAAGTTTGTACAAGGGAATTATATGAGTGTGTGTATGTGTGTGTGTGTGTGTGTAGAAGGCTGAGGGATAATTTTCAGGTCAAACCACTAGATGGAGGTCCTGCCTAAAGAACACACTCTAAGGCCCAGGCACTGCAGTCTGCAAGCTTCCTTTAGATGAAAACGTGAGTTGAGGGCATCTGGTGAAGCCCCAGTCTACCCAAAGGGCCCTGTAATCTTGTTTTGTTGTGGAACACACTTCCTCTCAATCTGTTTCAGTACATCTCTCTTTTCTTACTCAGAAATTGCTCCCAATATGGGTAGCTTGGTGCCACATGGTTCACTACTCTCAGACAACCATAGAAATGTTTACTTTTTTCCGTGTTTCTTTCCTTTGAATGTCAAAATGGCCAGTTTTGTCTTTTATTCTCCATTTTATTAGCTGTAAGTGCTGCCTGTGAAGCATTTTTGTTCTTTGAAAGGAAACCTTGCAAACACAGGTAATTCTCTCAATATGGGATTTTTGAGTGCAAGCAAGGCAGTAAATAAACTCAGATAAATCTGAAGGTAGCTAGTTGAGTTTTTCTGACTGATACCAATTATGCCATAGCTAAGGAACTCAGGACGGACTTAATTTTTATTGCAAGGTTACTAGAAGCAAGTGTGCATTTACTCTGCAAGTAAAACTCCATGAATTTAAACATACTACAGATCAATTTAATGAACTATAAATTCACAAATATTTGACTTTTTTGCCATCAAAAAGCTTCACACTTGAGATTTATGAGTGAACTGACAGTTCACAGGGTCTGTTTCCCTTTTGTGTGTTAGAAAGTGACAACTTTGCACTTGACAAAGAATGATTTGTTTTCTCGCTTAGCCTGATGGAGAATTTGGTTACACTAATGTTAGTCTTAGGAAATATACTGAGTGGCTTCTGAATCCCTTCTTGCTGGGCTGCCCACTGTCACAATGGCTGAAAGACTATTGAGGGCTGAAGATAGTTCTTTACACTGTCCTCAATACTCAGGTAAGGTCCATGCCACTGTTTAGTCTCCCCCATCTTTTTTTTTTTTTTTCCTAATTATTTATTTGCCTATTTGGCTGGGTCTTAGTTCCAGCATGTGCGATCTAGTTCCCTGACCAGGGATCCAGCTCAGGCCTGCTACATTGGGAGTATGGAGCCTTAGCCACTGCACCACTAGGGAGGACCCAAGTTTCCCTTTATCTCATCACTTCCTGCAAGTCAGCAGCAGGGGACAAGGTTGTCAGGTGTATGCTCGCCTCACCCACTGTCCAAGACCGGAAAGAGGGTAACAGTGTCCTACCATCCCAGCCAACTAGATGAGAGATAATTCCAGCAGGATCTACCAGAATAACTTAAGCCACTCTGAGTATTTGAAACATAGGGAACTCAACACAGGTAACTGGTTATATGGGCTTTCCTTGTGGCTCAGAGGTGTAAGAATCTGCCTGCAATGCAGGAGACACAGGTGTGATCTCTGGGTCTGGAAGATCCCCTGGAGAAGGAAATGGCAACCCACTCCAGTATTCTTGCCTGGAGAATCCCATGGAGAGAGGATCCTGGAAGGTTATAGTTCATGGGATCACAAAAGAGCCAGATAGGACTCATTGGTTACACAAGAGATAAAAGAGCTATGAAGCCTAAGAGGACAGTAAGGCAACCCAGAGATGAGCAATAGCATGAAGTCATTACTGTCCCCAGGCCAGAAGGGACAAAGAGAGAAGGTGATACCTGAGCCCAGGGGCTAGAATCACCAGTCAGAATCTGGAACCAGAGAAGGCTGACAAGAGGAATTGGAGCCATGGAGAAGATGCATACCCTACATGAGCTGCCACCCAAAGATTTTGTAAAGATCTGATAGTAAACATTTTTGGCTCTGTAGGTCCTATATCTCTGTACAGAGGTCTATCTCTGTAAACTCTTAGGGTTAATTTGCTATTTTTTTTTCTTCTTTAGATACTTTCCCTCCTCCCCTACCCCCACCATATGATAAGGAAATAAATGATTGCTCTGCTATGTAGTTGCGAACTCCTGGAGGACAAAGAACCTGTGACAGGCTTCGTTTTCTGGCTTTTCCATCTGTCTGCTGAGTCTGCCTCTGAATTTAGTCCCACTGAGGACTTGATGTTCTAGAAATGCTTGTGGCTCCCTGCATGCCCCGACATGTTGGAGTTTCCTGGAGTTCTGTACCAGATCACCTTCTTTTTCTCTTCCCCAACCCCTGACCCATGGTTGGTATTCAGTAACACTTGTAGGATAAAGAGGGCACAGTCAGACCTTCTTGTTTTTAGACCATGAGATTCTTGTTGCCTTCCTAAAGATGAGCAGTTATGAGGTCATGGAGAGAGTGTTAGACCTCACTCCCATTATACTGCTTCCTAGCTGTGTGATCTAGGCAAGTGTTTTTATCATTTTGGATTTCAAGTTTCTCATTGTGTGGGAGAATGATAATAGGAGTTGTTGTGAGAACTAGTTGAGGGACTGCTCCTAGCAAAGTGCTGGCTGACATTGAAAAGATTCTTCTCTTTTTCAAGAGTCCTGCTTTTCTGTTTAAAAAAGTCTGTTTGTTGGACAAGCCTTGTGCTGTCCTGGGGCTCTAGATGTCTTAGTGCTCAGACCCATATACCTAAGCAGGAGTAGAACCTCCTTTCCTCTAGCCATAAGGCTGAGTACCATGTACATTCCTGTCTCCACATCTGTGTTTCAGCACTTCCCTTATCTTCAATCTCTGTTGATCGAAAATGCATGCTTTGGGAACTTCCCTGGTGGTCCAATGGTTAAGATTCCAATGCAGGGAGTGCAGGTTTGATCCCTGGTCAGGGAACTGAGGTGCCTATATGGCGTGGCCATAAATAAATACATAAAATTGTCTTTAGAAAGCTAGAAACCATCAAAATAAAAATTCCAATTTGAAAAAAAATGCACTATAAAAAAATGCATGTGTTCATCCCAGGTCTAGGTACATTTCTCCTAGACTATGTTGGGTTCACTTACAACAGATCAAACTTCCTACAAAAAAATATTAGAAAGCATGGAAAATGTTTAAAACTCTGTTGTAAGGGATCAGATTGTTACTAAGGCAGTCAAGACTCAAGAGTCAAGATGACAGAGAGCAGGGAATCCCAAGTTAAGGATTCCCCTAATTTAGCATTCTAAATGTCTTGCTCCTGGAGGTCTTCCCTGAGTTCTAAGTGGCCAGGTAGAGAGGTAGAGAAGGTGAGAGAAATGTGCACCTAAGGGGGTGGGTGTGAGGGAAGAGGGTCTTCCCAGGTGGTGCTAGTGGTAAAGAACCCACTTGCCAACACAGGAGACATTAAGAGATGTGGGTTCAATCCCTGGGTGGGGAAGATCTCTTGGAGGAGGGCGTGGCAACCCACTCCAATATTCTTGCCTGGAGAATCCCATGGATAGAACAGCCTGACAGGCTACAGTCCACAGGGTTGCAAAGAGTCGGACATGACCGAAGCGACTTAGCATGCATGCACATGAGGGAAGAAGCACAGATGCTGGCAACCTTACAATGCTGGTGCTGGGAAGACAGAAATGAGAAATCAGTCTGTCAAGGACTGACTGTCCAAATAAAAGCCCAAATCACAGGAGAAACTGCATGGTGCTTGGGGATATCTTGACTTGGGATGAATCTTTGAAGGAGCTTCTAAATTTTAGTTGGGTATGTTTATATTCTGTTCCAGAACGGACTAAAAACAAGAAGACCTATAATTCTGTAGAATCTAAATTTGGCAATACATTGAAAGAATCAGAGACAAGTGTTTTGATAACTGTTGCTAAATGGCAACCCACTCCAGTGTTCTTGCCTGGAGAATCCCAGGGATGGGGGAGTCTGGTGGGCTGCCGTCTATGGGGTCTCACAGAGTCAGACACAACTGAAGCAACTTAGCAGAAGTAGCAGCAGCCTTATAATAAAATATTTATCAAATACAGAAGCAAAAATAAAGTGTCCTTGGGCACATTTGGGATGAATTTGTATAAATTTAATAAAAAACAAAATGCTAATGTCCTCTATTTGGCAGATTTTGCTCTGAGTTTTCAAGGAACCTCAGAACTTGTAGAAAAGTATTTTAAAATTAAATACATAATGACCAACTGGAAGAGTCAGTTAAAGCCATTATCAATTTATTAACCTTAAAATGCTACTTTGAAGTTTTCAGACAATTTTCTGAAAAAATTCAAAGTAAAATCATGCAAAACAAAGTGTTCAGTAGCATATTTCATGTCACAGGATTAGACCCCTGTGCATATTCCAAGAACATCTTGTTCATTTTTTTAAGGTTCATATTATCAGTTTAAAGAAGCAAACAATTGTTTAATATACACAGGTGAATGTTGTTTTTAAAATGAACTTAAATATAGTTTAAAAATTAATCTATTTTTATAGATCCAGTAATGTGATGAGACCAATTTGTTGAACAATCAATAGGTATTAAAAAATAATCAGACTCATTTTCCTCAAGAAGTCCTCTGTGGTCATCAGGCTCAGAAGTGCCCTTTGCTGACTCTGAGCTCCGTAACAGCATCCACAGGGGAAGGCCGTAGCCTCTCATCTCATAGTCCCCTTAATTCTAACCACTTGTGGACATTGAATCTCCATGGGAAGGGGATTTAAGTTCCTAGTTCTTAGAGAGACTCTGTATTGTACTTTATTAATTTTTCACCTTGAGAGCAGGAAGCTAGTAATTCTTACTGATATCTCAGAAATCACTCACCAAACAGATTGGTTGGTCCCTGGAGGAGAAAAGATATTCCACTTTTCTTGCCTGGACTCTGGGCTATTACTGCAGATGTGCTAATAGCCTTATGCTTTCCAAGTATATCACTTTTGCGTGTACCCTTCGTCGCTAAGTTGTGTTTGACTCTTTAAGACCCCATAGGCTATAGCAAGCCAGGCTCCTCTGTCCGTGGGATTTTCCAGGCATGAATACTGGAGTGGATTCCTTACCACGTGAACCACCAGGGAAGTGTCAGTTATATCACTTAAATAACCAGAAAGGGTAAAACACAAAATAAATTGATTAGAAAATAAAAAAGAATGAAATTTACAATGAAAACAGATAGGATAAAACAAAACTGAATCATGATAAGATCCTAAAAAGCTAAGATAAAGCAGTAATAAGTAATAATTTAAAAAAATAGATTAAGGACAATGACAATACAGTAAACAGTTAAAATGAAAGGAATAAAAGATTCAAAGAATAAATCAAGCTAAGCAGAGATGGAAGCAAGGACAAGTTTAGGTGAAACCGATTTAAGATTGGATGTGGGCTTGGCAGCACAGAGTTCTTTGTCTAACCCTGCCATGTGAAAACAATCTTAGCCTTACTGGCTAAGTCAGACCAGTAAATTCTAGAGGCCTCGAGAGCTAAGTGGAAAGAACTCTTGGGCAGAGGGTCCCCAGGGCTGCAAGCTGAATGCTGGAATGCAGCTTAAATCTATGAAGCGAACCCTTTCCTTAGACCTAATTAACCATATAGGTCACAGATTAGGGTGTGGATGGTAGATGTTTCCTACAGTTCATAGGGTTGCAGAGTCGGGCTTGATTGAGTGACTGAGCACACAGGCATGCAGATAGTTCCTAAGAAAAACCATCTAGTCCAATCACCTTTCTACAAATGTGTGAACTAAGGCCTACGGCGAAGAAAGAGGCGTAATTCCAATGATGAGGGTGGAGAGATGGAGGCATAGGGAACCTTTCCCAGACACATCATTTGGTTACAAGGCCTATCCGATTAAAGATCCTACTCTCAGCACCTTCCTAAATGACCTTCTTTCTTGTACATGAAAAATAGAAATTGACGCAAGTGGGCTCGCTGAGCTGCACAGCTGAGGTGGGTCCCAGAACAGGGGTTTCCCATTAAGGACACAGAAAGCCCTGCTGGCTTGGGATGCGTCAAGGCTGATGCAGAGGCGAGGTCAGTCCTGCAGAGGGCTGGGCCAGGTTTGCTGGAGCAGATGGAGACGCTTCCAGCGGGGGAAGAAAGATGTAGAGCCAAGCAAGACCGAGGGCAGGCCCCAGCTCCACTCAGCCTCTCTGCGGTGCCTGGGTGTCTGCACGGCTGCCTGTGTAGCAGAGGCCACAAGCATGGAGCTGGCGGGCTGGGTCTGGCATCTACGGTAAGACCCAAAGGGCCTGCAGGCTTCTTCAGAGCTGCACCAGCTCTGGAGTAAGGGACCGAATTCCTCCCTATTACTGCTGTAATACATTACCATAGGCTTAGTGACTTAAAGCAAAACAAATCTGTTACTTTATAGGGCTTCCCTGGTAGCTCAGCTGGTAAAGAATCTGCCTGCAATGCAGGAGATCCCAGTTTGATTCCTGGGTAGGGAAGATCCCCTGGAGAAGGGATAGGCTACCCACCCCAGTATCCTAGCCTGGAGAATTCCGTGGACTTTTGTAGGTCTAGAGGTCAGAAGTCTGAAATGATTCCTTATGGGCTAAAGTCAAGGTGTTGGGGGAGTGGGGGTGGTGAGTTTCTTCTGGAGGTTCTGGGGGAGAATAACTTCCTTGCTTTTTATAGCTTCTAGGGACTTCCTGTATTTCTCGGTGCCTGGCTCCATTCTCCATCTTCAAGGCCAACAACAAAGCATCTTCAAACCTCTCTCCTGACCTTTCGCCCCCTCCCCTTTCTCTCCTATCTCTACTCTCTACTTTACCCTCTGGCCTTCCTCTTACAAGGACCTTTAATGATTAGATTGGACCCACTTGGATCATCCAGGATAATCTTCCCATCTCAAAATCTTTCATTTAATCACATCTGCAAAGTCCTCTTTGCCAAGTAAGGTAACACATTCACAGACTCAGGGGATTAGCACATGGCACCTTTGAGGGTCTGTTATTTACCTTTCCATCAGAGCGTTCATCCCATGTCATTTCAGCAGGTGGCACAGTGTCCTGGAGAACCACCCATACTGAAGATGTGTGTTTTCCAGCTTCTGGTCCTCACCACTATTTTGGTGGGAGCTGAAGGCAGACACTGCCTGGTATCTTCATTAAATGATGAGTGATGGAGCGAGCTGCTTTAGAGCCAGCTTGTGGCTCCACTTCCTGTGAATTCTCAGAAGCCTCTGAGGATTAGCCTCTACGGTGAAGAAAGAGGCGTAATTCCAATGAGGGTGAAGAGGTGGAGGCATAGGGAACCTTTCCCAGCCACATCATTTGGTTACAAGGCCTATCTAATTAAAGATCCTACTCTCAGCACCTTCCTAAATGACCCTCTTCCTTGTACCTGAAATTTAGAAATTAACACAAGCAGGTTCACTGAGCTGCACAGTTGAGATGGGTCCCAGAACAGGGGTTTCCCATTAAGGACACAGAAAGCCCTGATGGCTTGGGATGCGTCAAGACTGATGCAGAGGTGAGGTCAGTCCTGCAGAGCTAGGGCTGGGCCGGGTTTGCTGGAGCAGAAGCCTCTGAGAATTCTCAGAGCCTCCTAGGCCTCTGGCTGTTTAGTAAGAAGGGCACTGAGGGGTGGATGTAAACTTCTTAGTATCAAACGAATTTATTGAAAATAAAAGCATCCTCAATCCTTAGGGGTACTTGATGCTAGGCTGGGCAGCTGAACTTCATTGGTCAAACCTCCTGCCTTCAATCTTTCCCAGCATCAGGGGCTTTTCCAATGAGTCATTTCTTCACATCACGTGGCCAAAGTATTGGAGTTTCAGCTTCAGCATTAGTCCTTCCAATGACTATTCAGGACTGATTTCCTTTAGGATTGACTGGTTGGATCTCCTTGCACTCCATGGGTACATAACTGTTGACTACATCCCTTTTTGCTAGCCTGCCAGCACTTCTCACTTTTTTGGTAGATTTTATTAAATTTGGAGCCCTCTAATCTCTTTCTCCTCTGTATTAAGTCCAGATAGTTCTTGGGTAGCATTTAAGATCACATAAAAAAGAAAAAAACACCTTTCCGTTCTGATTCTGTTAAGAGTTATGTTTTCTTTATTTTTTTCCTTCAAAATAAGTTTTTTAAGCCCTATTAAATATAACACATGCTGGTTTCATTTGCTGTGATTCTACAGAGATTTCCTGACAAGACAACACAGATAAGGCACTGGAAAAATTGAGATTTGGCCTATATTTTTTCTAAACCCCAATATCACGAAAAAGTCCTCTCCCATAAAGTCAGGATGTGACAATAGTAAAATGATTATTTTTAGGCTATCGAATTATAACCAGTCATAGAAGCAGGAGGTAAACTTACAAAAAGAATACTTAAAACTACCTTTTCCTCCTTTTTCTCCTGCCCTTCCTTCCCCATTCTGTCCTTCTCTTCATCCCCGTCTTCATTCTTCCCTGATGAGCACTGATGACCATACAGTAGCCTACACACTCTTCTCTGCTTAGAATTTCCAAAATAGAAAATCAGGGAGTACTTAAGGGATGCATTTATAAAGAATCTAATGATGGAAACTGTTCAAAACTTTTCCAAATAAAATTTAGTTTCTGATTCAGTCCAGATTCTTTTTCATTTAAGTGGTTGGATCAAACTTAGGACCTCTTTAAATGAAATATTAAAAAGCAAAATCCTGAGAATTTAACAATACTAGAACCTGCTGTTTTTTGTCTTTCCATTAGTTCCACAGCCAAAAGAAGACAGCTGTATTGAACATGTAAATGTGCTTTGACAGAGAGAGTTTATGCCTATTTATTGTTTTTTAAATTAGTAGACATTTTAAAGAGCTCTAAGTTCACAGCACAAGGGAGTGGAAAAGACAGTTCATTCCTGTACACTCCATGTGTTTACACATGAACAGCCAAAGTGTGCATTTGTGATCACTGATGAACCAACATAGACTCATCATCGTCACTTTGGGTTGTATCTGCACATTATGGATTCACACGTCAGGACTCAGCACACCATTTTAGTCCTCCAAAGAGTGTTGATAATTTTTGTTCTAGTATGCAACTGATTTAGTTAAACTCAGACTGGAAAGTCTGTGTAACTGGTGGAAGTTAAAATCTCCAATCAATTCTGTTAGTTTCAGATTAGTTGTTTGAGTGTATCCAGCATATATGATTTGGAGTTCTTACCCATAATTTATGGGTAAAGAATCAACCTGCAATGCAGGAGACACAGGAGACACATGACATGTGGGTTTGATCCCTGGGTCAGGAAGATCCCCTGGAGGAGGAAAATGGCAACCTACTTCAATATTCCTGTCTGAAAAATTCCGTGGACAGAGGAGCCTGGCAGGCTACAGTCCAAAGGGTCACAAAGAGTTGGGCAATATGAAGCTCACACGCTCTTCTTTAGATTTCTCCCATGCTCCTCACTTTCTGATGACCGAGACTTGTCTAGGAAGATTCCCTGGAGGAGGAAAATGGTAATCTACTCGAATATTCTTGCCTGAAAAATCCCATGGACAGAGGAGCCTGGAAGGCTACAGTTCAAAGGGTCACAAAGAGTTGGGCAGGACGAAACTCACATACTCTTCAGATTTCTCCCATCTGAAGTTGCTCCTTACTTTCTCAGGTCCTCACATGAGCAGGAGGGAGGGCTTCCTATCAGGGGGTTACATTCTGCATCCCCCTATCAGGGGGTTACATGTCATGGCTGTAACTTGTGACAGCCCAAAGGAGTAAAAATGGAAAAACTCATCCTACTCCAATCCCTTATCCCAAATTTTGATATCCCTTCCCAATTTTTCTGTTTTGTTTATGCTGCAGACACCTCAGGTAGCTTTTCTCTTTTCCTCCTATCTTTTCCCCAGTGGTTATGGTCATCTGTTGGAGAATTATTTTGTTAGGGAGTTATTCCATCACATAGAAATGGCTCTTCCCTCCATTTTGACTACATTAAATTTTTTTTCCCCTCAAGTATTTACTAAATCACATAGCAGGTTCTGGGAACACCAAGAGGTACAAAGTTTAGGCATTGAAATATGGACTTCAGAGTAGAAAGACTGAGTTTCTATAGTGGTTCTCCACCTTAGTCATCCAGCAGGGCAAGATATTTAGCATTTATTTCTTTGCCTGTCAAGGAATAATCAAAAAACATAATATGGAATGCTAAGTGGTGCCTTTCACATTAGAGGGACATAGGTTATGTTAGTTTCTCTCACTTTGTGAAGCCCCACCAAGTAAGGAAGATTACATATATGAGATAAATACAATGCAAAGAAACAGATTTCAACACAAGGTTATACAAAAGAGCAATGAAGAAGGACTATTTCCCACAATAGGAAAAGAACTGGGAGAATTTACTGGAGAAGATATGTCCAAGCTGAGCCTCAGAGGATAAGTAGGAAGGACAGACTCAAAAGCATATATTTGGGAGATGAAATTGTTACAGGGAGAGTATAGGAGTCATAAGTGGTAGGCTAAGAAGTAGAAAATGTGTCTTGGTTGTTCATTCAAGATTTGGGACTTCATTTAGATGTAATAAAGAATCATCAGAGAATTTAAACATAGGGAGTTGGGACTTAACTGTTATTATGAGAAGGTGATTTTGTCACAATGGAACTAGTAGGTGATAAGGTTAGAGAAAAGGATATTAGTTAGGAATTTCATACAGTATCAATAGCTATCATATACTGAGCATTAAGTATGTATATTACTATATGTATTTTGTATTTGTACTATCATAAGTAATCAGGTTTTTAAATAGTTGTATCAATCATGAAGATTGAAATGCTGGGCTAGTTTTCAAACATAATTTCACTTGTTTTTTGCATAATATCTAATCTTCACAATAATCTCTAGAGTTAAATGTTACAATCTTAACCTTGTTTCATAAGTGAGGAAATTTAGGTTCAGAAAACCTGAGTAACTTGCCCAAGATCACACAGCCAATAATAAACCAGGGTAGAGAACTGAGTCAAGTTCTGACTGAAACCAGTAGTTCAGGTGAGACATGACAAGGGCATGAATTAGGACTGACTGGAGAGAATCTTTTTTGTTTTCTGAATAAGGTTTGGTTTCGTTAGTCTCAGAATCATTCTTCCATCCTTCCTTCAATTCATAATGCCACAGAATTAAGCTGCTGCTATTTAGGAATAATTGCCTAAGAACCACCACTGAAACAGATGTGCCATTTATGAGAATTCTCACCTTTCCACTTCCTTCTCCAGAGGAAACCTCTGGCAACAATTTAGATCTTTTAAGTCTGTGTTTATAGTCACACACATATACATATGTAATACATATATTGTTTATATATATGCACACAATTGTTGCTAAGCAGAGCTCATAGATATGATCATAGAGAAATGTTGCTTTGTTCCCAGCGGCTCCTCTGAGCCTTATCTGAGGAGCTAGTTCTTCCCCTGCCCTGGAGGAGAGCACATCTAGGTCTCGTCCCTTCTCTACTCACTTCAAATCACAGAATACAATACTGCACTAGTTACCACGCTAAATCGCAAGTGAAGTGAAGTCACTCAGTCGTGTCCGACTCTTTGAGACCCTGTGGACTGTAGCCCACCAGGCTCCTTGGTCCGTGGGATTTTGTAGGCATGAATACTGGGGTGGGTTGCCATTTCCTTCTCCAGGGGATCTTCCCAACCCAGGGATCGAACCCAGGTCTCCCGCATTGTTGGCAGATGCTTTACCTTCTGAGCTACCAATAATACACAAATCTGGCTTTGATTTAGAGTTGAGGCTTCCTCCCTATTTCGTTTTGGCCTTGCTTCAGGAAAGGAGGCGTGGTGGTTTTTATCCATCTTGCCTCATCTAGAACTTCTGCTTGTCCTCTCCCATCTCAATAGCCTTGTTTTTCCGACTCCTCTGGGTAAGAGTATCCATTTCCTCACTTCTGACTCATAATTTGATGTCATTGTTCACAAAAGAATTCTGCCAGTCTGACAGACACAATATCTCATTGTTGTTCTAATTTCCAGTTTCCCAACTACTAGTGAGATAGAGTATCTTTATATGCATATATTTATGTATATATATATATATATACACCAATCATTTTTTCTTCTCTGAGCTGCTTGTATCTTTTTTACCATTTATTTATTAATTGTTTTTAAAAAATGATTGGTACTTTGTTATACTTTCCCTATATTATTTGTTAAATATTTTGCAAATATTTTCTCTCAGTCTGCCATGTCTTTGTGTATGTCAATGTTCTTATATAGAATTTTTAAATTTTGGGGAGGTCCAATAACTATATAAAAAAAATCTTCATGACTCAGATAATCATGATGGTGTGATCACTCACCTAGAGTTAGACATCCTGGAATGTGAAGTCAAGGGGGCCTTAGGAAGCATCACTATGAGCAAAGCTAGTGGAGGTGATGGAATTCCAGTTGAGCCATTTCAAATTCTAAAAGATGATGCTGTGAAAGTGCTGTACTCAGTATGCCAGCAAATCTGGAAAACTCAGCAGTGGCCACAGGACTGGAAAAGGTCAGTTTTCATTCCAATCCCAAAGAAAGGCAATGCCAAAGAATGTTCAAACTACTGCACAATTGCACTCATCTCACATGCTAGCAAAATAATGCTCAAAATTCTCCAAGCCCGGCTTCAACAGTACATGAACCATAAAGTTCCAGGTGTTCAAGTGGAGTTAGAAAAGGCAGAGGAACCAGAGATCAAATTGCCAACATCTGTTGGATCATTGAAAAAGCAAGAGAATTCCAGAAAAGCATCTACTTCTGTTCTTTTGACTATGCCAAAGCCTCTGACTGTGTGGATCACAATCAACTGTGGAAAATTCTGAAAGAGATGAGAATACCAGACCACCTGACCTGCCTCCTGAGAAATCTGTATGCAGGTCAAGAAAGAACAGGTAGAACAGGACATGGAACAACAGACTGGTTCCAAATCGGGAAAGGAGTACGTCAAGGCTGAATATTGTCACCCTGGTTATTTAACTAATATACAAAGTACATTATGCAAGATGCCAGGCTGGATGAAGCACAAACTGGAATTCAGATTGCCTGCAGAAATATCAATAACCTCAGATACACAGATGATATCACCCTTATGGCAGAAAGTGAAGAGGAACTAAAGAGCCTCTTGATGAAAGTGAAAGGAGAGAGTGAAAAAGTTGGCTTAAAACTCAACATTCAGAAAACTAAGATCATGACATTTGGTCCCATCACTTCATGGCAGATAGAGGGGGAAACAGTGAGAGGCTTTATTTTGGGGGCTCCAAAAATCACTGCAGATGGTGACTGCAGCCATGAAATTAAAAGATGCTTGCTCCTTGGAAGAAAACCTATGACCAACCTAGATATCATATTAAAAAGCAGAGACATTACTTTGCCAACAAAATTCATCTAGTCAAAGCTATTGTTTTTCCACTAGTCATGTGTGGATGTGAGAGTTGAACTATAAAGAAAGCTGAGCACCAAAGATTTGATGCTTTTGAACTGTGGTGTTGGAGGAGACCTTGAGAGTCCCTTGGACTGCAATGAGATCCAACCAGTCCATCCTAAAGGAAGTCAGTCCTGAATATTCACTGGAAGGACTGATGCTGAAGCTGAAACTCTGATACTTTGGCCACCTGATATGAAGAATTGACTCATTGGAAAAGACTCTGAAGCTGGGAAAGATTGAAGGTGGGAGGAGAAGAGGCTGACAGAGGATGAGATGGTTGGATGGCATAATTGACTCGAAGGACATGAGTTTGAGTAAGCTCCGGGAGTTGCTGACAGACAGAGAAGCCGGGCGCGCTGCGGTCCATGGGGTCACAAGAGTCGGACACGACTGAGTGACTGAACTATATCTTTCCTTTATCTTCCAGGTTTTTATGCCTTGTCCAGGAAGGTCTTTACCCCTCCATGGTTATGAAATATTCTCCTGTAGTTCTTATTATATGTTCATATTTTGTACATTTATCTTAACTCTATAATCTATCTGGAACTGATTTTGTATATAAAATGAGATTGAGAGGGTGAGGGTATCTAAATTTAATTCTTTCCAATGGATAGCCTGTAGTTTTTAAATGCTGTTTACTGGAAGTCCATCTTTTCCCCATTGATATGAAATGCCACTTTTATCAAAAGTAAAATTATGGATATGTTTCTGGACTCTATCTTATACCATGAAATTGCCTTCTATTCTTTTGCCAGTACTGTGGTTTTTGTTACTGCGACACAGTTTACTTTGCCATCTGGGACGGAAGAAGCCCCCTTTCCTTCCCTTACTCTGTTTTCAGAGTTCTTGGCAATTCTTTAACATTTTATCTGTACATGAATTTTAGAACTAACTTGTCACAGTGTATCTATGATCCAGTTGGAATTATGGCTCTGATTTCATTTTATTATGAATTTATTGATTGGAACAGAACTGACATTTTTATATTAAACTTTTATATCTAGCACCATGGTGTGTCTACAGTGTTCAGGTCTTTTAAAGCTATCTAAATCTTTCATGTTTATTTCTAGATTTATTTACACCTATATATTCTAGTTTCCTCTGAAACAGTCTTCTCTAGTTAGTACTGCCAGTCTTGTTTTGGCAATATTTTACTCATCTGAGAGGAACTAATTTGTTTGCATTACATAAGATTCTGTCATTCTGAGCAATGTGCTAACATTGATTCTAAGTATTGGGTTGGCCAGTGAATTCGTTCAGGTTTTTCCTTAAGATGTTATGGAAAAACACAAACAAATGCTTTGGCCAACATGATAGAAGAAAACTTGCTAAAGTCATGAAACACAGGATTGCTCCCACAATTTATTATATATAATCATTTAATGTTTTTTTGGTTCCTATTGGTAGATCCTATATGTAAAATGGGAGCATTAATTTTGGCTACACATCTTTTCATTAAAACACTCGGGGGAAAGGTGAGTACACATTTTTATGGTCTTAAGAAACTCTGGAACTCAAATATACTTGCATGTTACAATCTCCTTGTAAGTTAAAGAGAAGTAAAAATATGTCAGAAACTTTTTCAAAAGTTCATTAGAACCACTGCATAGGTACATTATGACAGCTTCAGGCTGTATAACAGCAATGAGCATCTTCTAGATTCTAGCCAAACCACTAAGCACTTTACATGAAAGTGAAAGTCGCTCAGTCGTGTCTGACTTTTTGAGAGCCCATGGGCTATATATACAGTCCATGAAATTCTCCAGGCCAGAATACTGGAGTGGGTAGCCTTTCCCTTCTCCATGGGATCTTCCTGAACCAGGGATTGAACCCAGGTCTTCCACATTGCTGGTGGATTCTTTACTACCAGAGCCACAAGGGAATCCCAAGGATACTGGAGTGGGCAGCCTATTCCTTCTCTAGCTGATCTTTCTGTCCCAGGAATTGAACCGGGGTCTCCTGCATTGCAGGTGGATTCTTTACCAACCGAGCTCTCAGGAAAGCCCAGCATTATACATATGTTGTTTAAATCTGCAAGGCAGGTATTATTTACATTTCAAAGATTCCTTCCTTCTTTCCTTTAGCTACACGTAGAGTCATTATGAGTATCCAGTGAGATACTATTTGGGAATATGAATTATATGAATGTAAAGGATTATCAGTAGATAGTCTTCATTTCAAAAGATTCCTTCCTTCTTTCTTTCAAACTTACTGAATAGTTGTGAGAGTATCTATGTCATATTAATTCAGATACTCCAAAAGTTAACATTATACTATATTTACCTCTTCATTTTCCTGTATGTATTTAATTTTTAATATTGTACTATTATTTCTCAAACAATGGAGGATAATTTGAAGATAAAATGCCTTCTTACTCTTAAATGCTTCAAGGACCCTCTCCCGCAGAACTATGAGGCATTTATTAGAATCAAATAACATTGATCTAATATTACTATTGAAACCCAGGCTCCATTTAGCTTTTGCCTGTGGCTCTGTTATTGTTGCAGATTTTGGTGCTGAAGGGACAGGCCATGATTTTCTCAAAGTAACAAGCCTGAGAACAAGAAGAGAACTTGAAAGATTTTCCCCAGTTTTTCTTCTCACTGCTTTTCAGACCATCTTTGGCCTCAGGCTTCACTGATCTCTGTCTTCTACAACCCAGCCAAGACAGACATCATGCTCTCCAGGGCTTCTTACATTTTCTTGATGAGTCTGGGAATCCATATTTCCTTTTTATGTCTATGGTTTTATCCGGTTTAACACTTGGCAGGAAGCCAGCACCAACCCTTGCTGGTTTTCTATTCAGACAAAAAACTTTCAAAAACTTTTCAACGTAGTCAAGTGGCTATCATTTTTGCTTTATACCATCTGGGTTTTTAATGCAGATTGTATATGCCGCTTCCTAGGTTTATTTTCAATATTTTATTCTTTTTAAAAAATGAAGGTTGTGTATCCATCTGTCCACCTGTAATTTATGATTGTGGATGGTGTAAGACTAGCATATGGAGGTCTCTATTCTTATTTTTCCAGAAAAATAGTCAGTTGTTTTAATCATCACTTAAGATATTCATCCTTTTATTTCAGAATTGAGCTGTCATTTTATCATACAATAAATTCTTTCACATAGTAGGTTTTATTTTTGGATTTTCTACTCCATTACACAGGTCTGTTTGACTATTTCAGTACCAATGACATAATAAATAAAGTGGCTTTATTATTAAGCTCTTGACTCATTTGTGACTTAGCTGAATTTATTCTCTGGACAGTCTTATCATCAAAGATGAGTCTCATATCCAGAGTCACTAATGTTGACTGTGGTTTCCTATTTTAATTTAGAAATATTTGCTGAATCATATTTATATATGCCAAAATATTGAAAATAAAATTCACCAATAATAATTAGCTTTTGATGATCCGGGTCATCTGGTTTGGTTGACTCATTGACAGGCAAATTGTACCTTTTTCTGTCTTTCTTTTTAAATACTGCATTGTTTTTCAAAGTTAATCTAAAAGGCTACATTATTAATGGTTGCTGCTAAGGAAAAGCAGGTGATATCTTAGATTGTCTTATTTAAGAGGTCTGCTAGTTGGATTCTGGTTCCGTTTCTTCAACAGATAATCCCAGTGGGGAACATAGGAAGGCTTCTTCAAACTTGAGATCAGTTATTCCTTTGATTTCTGTTAAAGAGGATACATTATTTATCATCACCAATGCTTCAGTTGTATCCAAGAAAGAGTGCAGAACTTTCCAGGAATCATTAAATGCCAACTTTCACAAGGGTTTCATTTTAATGCTGATTGAACTTCACATTTCAAAGACACTGACTAAAATTTGAAAGCAAATTGTATGGGGGATAAACAGAAACCACTAAATAAGGTTTCTTTGCATGTGCATATTTATATTCATTGCATCCTGTTTCCCATCTGGCCTTGACCCATTGCTGGTCCAAGAATTAAGTCTCTATGTATGTCTTAACTCTATAAACAACTAGGACTGCAATTTTGCCCAAGTCTATTATAAAGGAAATGCTTGATTTCTGTCTTAAAATAAAACCACATATCTATATGAATTGCATCTTCTGTACCCTACTTCCTCACACCTCATTCCTTATCAAGAAATAAGTTTCTCTGTATTGACTTAACCTAGAAAAACTCAGGTGGTAAGATCTGTAATTTTGCATAAATGTATTAGAAGAGAAATCTTGTGATTTATATTTTTAAAATATACAATGAACACTAAGCAGCTGGGTCAGCACATTAATATTTCTTGGAGAAAAACCATAGCAATATTTGAGCTCATCAAGCATCATTGACATATTTTCTGTATGCTTTCCAGGAAATGCAAAGCTTAGCTCAGTGCCACTACTTACATCATATATAAATAAGCCAAAAACATCCCTTTTGCACTCGTTGTAAATGTTTTCTCATTATATTGATTTCAGCAATTTGACATTTATAGCCAGTATCCTTCCACATCACAGGATGACTTTTGGAAATGCCACTTTCTCCAGAAAATAAAAGGAAAGGAAAATTTTTCTCTCTTCTACCTACTGAGTGTGAAATTTGGATCATTTTCAAAAGAAAAATGTTTGTATCCCAAAGTGATACTTAGCTTGTGTCACCTGAGTCCCCTGTATACTGTGTTTTAGGAGTGTAACAGTGTCCAGGGAAAAAACCTGAATAATTAGTTATGCCGAAATCCTTGTATTACAGCTGTGGTAAATGTTTCCAAGGAAATGTTCAGCTTATAAGGACAATGTATGGTAGACAAGAGGCTGAGGAAGAAAGACGGCTTCTTGGGACTGACAGGAGTAGTTGCTGACCTCTGCTAATGTAGACGAGGCTAAGGAGACCCTCTCTGTGATACTTTTTTGCTACTGGTGTTCCAGAGGAAAATAAAGGAAATCATTGAGCGAGGAGAGTGAAACAAGTGCAGATGCTGTCTGACTATCAAAAGTCCCAGAAGCCTCTTCAGTAAGGGTTGCAATTCTTCTTCTGGACCACGTGATCCAAACACTGTTACTTAAAGTAGGATCCATGGACCACCTACCACCAGTTCCCTGGGATGCTTGTCAAATATCCATACTCCAAGACCTGGGCCTACTGAATCCAAATGGGTGTGTGTTGGGAGTCAGCATTCTAAACAAGCTTCGCAGTGATTTTTACATGCTCCATGATTTGAGAACTTTAGCACTCATGTCTATTAGGCCCTCAAATGACCTTTGCATCCTTTTTGGTCTCTGAATCAATTCTGGGATAACTTCACAGAAAAAGGAGAGTAAAACCATTGGTAGGATATCTGGAAGCAGCAAGGAGCCAACCTAATTCTATATGAAATTAAAATCTTCACAGTATGTAAAAATAGAAAGAGACCTGAATGGGAAACCAAAATTCATGTTTGAACTCTGGCTCTGTCACTCACTTTGTATGATCATGGAAAGTAATTTCTCCTCTTGCACTCTGTTTCCTTGTTAATAAGATGATCAGAATTTTCCCGACTTCAGTCAATGAAGTATCACCTTGTAAAGAGTGTCACTTATGCTATTAGGAATAGCTTTCTTCTAATGGTTATTAAGCTTAATTAGAAAAAGGAACTTTGCATCATTATCATAAACAGAAGCCCAATTATACTATAATTAGAAAGTAATAAGTATAAAATATATAACAATTAAAAAGTCTATCCCAGAAGCTCTAAAATAATCAAATCTACTTTTAATATTATTATTACCATACTTGGGGAAGCAGTTAATTAAATGCTATTTAAGAGCATTTTCTGTTTTATAAATCTAAGTACTTATTGGAGTATCAGGCAAATGGTTATTTCATTATTTCTGAGACAAAAAAAATGTTTACACTTGAGAAGACAGTTCTGAAAAATCATCCTTGAGTGATTATAAGACAAAATATGACATTTAATGCTACTCAACTACTTAATTAAATGTTTATATTAAGTATACAGCATGTAAGCAAGAAATATTTTCCTTAATAGCATTTGCTAGCTCCATCTGTTTCTTTTTTCAAATCATTAAAACTAGACTGGAATTAAAAAATATAGTAGTTCTAGCAGGTATAAAATTCCAAATATATTCACAGAATGCTTTGTGCATCATTTTTTCAACTTTATTAAGATATAAGTGACATATAACATTGTGTAAGTTTAAGTTGTACAACCTAACAGAAGCAGAAGATATTAAGAAGAGGTGGCAAGAATACACAGAAGAACTATACAAAAAAGATCTTCATGACCCAGATAATCATGATGGTGTGATCACTCACCTAGAGTTAGACATCCTGGAATGTGATATCAAGTGGGCCTTAGGAAGCATCACTATGAACAAAGCTAGTGGAGGTGATGGAATTCCAGTTGAGCTATTTCAAATCCTGAAAGATGATGCTGTGAAAGTGCTGTACTCAATATGCCAGCAAATCTGGCATATTGAGTGGCCACAGGACTGGAAAAGCTCAGTTTTCATTCCAATCCCAAAGAAAGGCAATGCCAAAGAATGCTCAAACTACTGCACAATTGCACTCATCTCACATGCTAGCAAAATAATGCTCAAAATTCTCCAAGCCCAGCTTCAACAGTACGTGAACCATGAAGTTCCAGATGTTCAAGCTGGAGTTAGAAAAGGCAGAGGATCCAGAGATCAAATTGCCAACATCTGTTGGATCATCAAAAAAAAAAAAGAGAGTTCCAGAAAAACATCTGCTTTATTGACTGTGTCAAAGCCTTTGACTGTGTGGATCACAACCAACTGTGGAAAATTCTTCAAGAGATGGGAATACCAGATCACCTGACCTGCCTCTTGAGAATTCTGTATGTAGGTCAAGAAGGAACAGTTAGAACAGGACATGGAACAAGACTGGTTCCAAATTGGGAAAGGAGTACATCAAGGCTGAATATTGTCACCCTGGTTATTTAACTAATATGCAGAGTACATCATGAGAGATGCCAGGATGGATGAAGCACAAACTGGAATCAAGATTGCCAGGAGAAATATCAATAACCTCAGAGATGCAGATGATACCACCTTTATGGCAGAAAGTGAAGAGGAACTAAAGAGCTTCTTGATGAAAGTGAAAGAGGAGAGTAAAAAAGTTGGTTTAAAGCTTAACATTCAGAAAACGAAGATCATGACATTTGGTCCCATCACTTCATGGCAGATAGATGGGGAAACAATGGAAACAGTGAGAGACTTTATTTGGGGGCTCCAAAATCACTGCAGATGGTGACTGCAGCCATGGAATTGAAAGACACTTGCTCTTTGGAAGAAAACCTAAACCAATCTAGACAGCTTATTAGAAAGCAGAGACATTACTTTGCCAAAAAAGGTCCATCTAGTCAAAGCTATGGTTTTTCCAGTAGTCATGTATGGATGTGAGAGTTGGACTGTAAAGAAAGCTGTGTGCCAAAGAATTGATGCTTTTGAACTGTGGTGTTGGAGAAGACTCTTGAGAGTCCCTTGGACTGCAATGAGATCCAACCAGTCCATCCTAAAGGAAATCAGTCCTGAATATTCAGTGGAAGGACTGATGCTGAAGCTGAAACTCCAATACTTTGGCCACCTGATGTGAAGAACTGACTCATTGGAAAAGCCCCTGATGCTGAGAAAGACTGAAGATGGGAGAAGGGGACAACAGAAGATGAGATGGTTGGATAGCATCACCGACTTAATGGACATCATTTTGAGTAAGCTCTGGGAGTTGGTGATGGATAGGGAAGTCTGGTGTGCTGCAGTCCATGGTTTGCAAAGAGTCGGACATGCCTGAACTCAACTGAACTGAAGGTGTACAACATGTGGACTTCATACACTTCTATGTTGCCATATGATTACCACCATAGTGTTACCTAACACATCCATCACATCACATAATTACCATTTATTTTTGTAGTGAGAACATTTATGACCTAATCTTCTAACAACTTGCAAGTATATGATAATAATACGGTACTGTTATCTATACTCAGGCTTCCCTGGTAGATCAGTGGGTAAAGAATCTGCCTGCAATGCAGGAGACCCCAATTTGATTCCTGGGTTGGGAAGATCCCCTGAAGAAGGGATAGGCTACCCACTCCAGTATTCTTGGGCTTCCCTGGTGGTTCAAATTGTAAAGAATTGGTTGTAATGTGGGAGACCTGGGTTCGATCCCAGGGTTGGGAAGATCCCCTGGAGGACTGCATGGCAACCCACTCCAGTATTCTTGCCTGGAGAATCCCCATGGACAGAGGAGCCTGGTGGGCTACAGTCCATGAGGTCACAAAGAGTCGGGCATAACTGGACGACTAAGCACACACATCTATACTCACAACACTGTGCATTAGATCTTCAAAATTTATTCATCTTCTAATTGGAAGCTTATACTCTTTGATACACATTTCCTCATTTCTTCATCCTCCCAGTCCTTGGTAATGCCCTACTCTCTCAGCATTAATTACTACAGCCAAAATATGGAAATAATGAGTGTTCATCAAAAGATGCATGCATAAAGACATACACACAAAGGACTGTTATTCAGTAACGAGAAAGAAGAAAATCCTGCCATTGACAACAGTGTGAATGGCTCTTGAGTGTATTATGTTAAGTGAAATAAGTCAGATAGAGAAAGCCAAATACTGTATGATATAATTTATATGTAGAACCTAAAATAGCCAAATGTTTAGAAATGTAGAGTAGAAGGAGAGAGTACCATATTATCATTATATATAGAGAGTAATTTCTCATGAGGGCAGACCTTGTTAAGAGAAACAGAAATTTTTGGCATATTTTAAGTGGTTCCTTTTCCCTCCCACTGCAGGAAGAGCAGGGGATATTTCTCTGATATTCACTAATGAGAATGTGTATAGTTCCTGAAGGTAAAACTCATAAAAATGTGAAGGCCCCTCTGTGATTGGAGCTCCCTAGAGCTTTGCCCTTTTAGACTTGTCCAAATTGAGTCTCCAGCAATTTGTCAATTCAGTTCAGTTCAGTCCCTCAGTCACGTCCAACTCTTTGCGACCCTGTGGACTAGAGCACGCCAGGCTTCCCTGTCCATCATCAGCTTTCAAAGCTTGCTCAAACTCATGCCCATCAAGTTGGTGATGCCATCAAACCATCTCATCCTCTCTTATCCCTTTCTCCTCCCACCTTCAATCTTTCCCAGCATCAGGGTCTTTTCCAATGAGTCAGTTCTTCGCATCAAGTGGCTGAAGTATTGGAGTTTCAGCTTCAGCATCAGTCCTTCCAATGAATATTCAGGACTAATTTCCTTTAGGTTGGACTGGTTGGATCTCCTTGCAGTCCAAGGGACTCTCAAGAGTCTTCTCCAACACCACAGTTCAAAAGTATCAATTCTTTGGCGCTCAGCTTTCTTTATAGTTCAACTCTCACATCCATACATAACTACTGGAAAAACCATAGCTTTGACTAGATGGACCTTTGCTGGTAAAGTAATGTCTCTGCTTTCTAATAAGCTGTCTATATTGGTCATAGCTTTTATTCCAAAGAGCAAGCATCTTTCAATTCCATGGCTGCAGTCACCATCTGCAGTGATTTTGGAGCCCCCAAATAAAGTCTCTCACTGTTTCCATTGTTTCCCCATCTATTTGCCATGAAGTGATGGGACTGGATGCCATGATCTTAATTTTCTGAATGTCTAAAAACCAATGTACTTGTCAATTATAAATTAGATTTTCCTACCCAGGCACTGGTCCTGTGGAAGTTTCTGCCCTGATAAGTTGTGATTCTCTGTATTTGCTTGTTTGTCTCTAGAGTTTTGGGGCACTAATTTTCCCTGTGGCCTCACTTGTTTGACAGATCTAGGAAGTGCTATTGGTTTTTCAGTTTGTTCAGCTTTTACTTGTTAGGATGGAGCAAGGACTTTGAAGTTCCTTGCATGCTGATCTGGAAACTGGAAGTTCTCTGCTGGGATGTTTTAAATTGGTGAATGGACTGATCCTGGAAGGAAATGAAAAAGCTTTTGAAGCTAAAATTGGATATATGCATAGATAACATGTGTTATACAAGTGCAAGACAGAAAGTACATGAGGTCTCGCCTGGCATAAAAACTGAGGTTTTTCTAGATGACTGAAATTCTGGGGAAGTGACGTAGGTTCATCAAAGATGTAAAGTGGAGAGTACTCGTATGCCCTAACTTCACTCATTTATTGCACAGATACTGATATACTGGGGATACACAGATGAAAATATCTCTGTCTATAGAATTTGTAATTTATTGGACACTGTTGGTTGGTTTCTCAGCTTCTAGACTCATGGCCTTCATCTCTTTTTTCAAAGGTACCACCTTACTTTCCATGTCAGAGCCCTTACTCTTTTTGCTCTGCCTTTATGCTATCCTTGCCTGCTTTTCCCCTTCAGGTAGGTAAGTCTCTCTAGAGAGAGACCAGAGAAGATGCTGATGGTTGCCAACATGTCAACTAATATTCATCTTCATTGTGACGTTTTAGTTATTTGCTCTTCTCCACACAACGTGTGCACTAGTGATGGAGACTACTTCCCAGCCAGAGGGCAGATCCTGACTCATTGAAGTTAAACATGGAAATTCCATTTTCTTTTGTCAAAAATTAGTTTAAGAGAGTTTATGTGACAGAGTTGTGATTGAGAAGACATGAGAGAAAGCTTGGAGGACGGGTTCTAGGAATGGTTTCTTTCTTTCCAAGAAACAGATATGGGAAATGTCAGAATTTTTGCTCCCTTCCACATAGTCATGTCTGAATATGATGCCTGGAACTCTTGCAGCCATTTTAGCAGCTTGAGGCCGATGCACACACATGAAGTAAGGCAGAAAGAAGCAAGAGACCTACAGAGGAGTGGGACTGAGGAAATGTTATGTGGGGAGCCTGCCTCATTCTGGGACTTCAAGTTTTGTGAGATAAAAAATGTCTTTATTGTTAGATTAGGAGTTTCTGTTGATTGAAGTCAAAACTATTATTATTGTATATCATTCTTCATCAAACCGCTCAAAAGTCGATTCCTCAGGGAAGGCTGAACACCACTCCCTTCATATTAGTTCTGTTCTCTCATTTCATGCTTTTGTAGTTTCCTAGACTTTTCATATAGAACATTTATCACAATTTGTAATCATTTACTTCTGTGATTACTTGATCAATGCCTGGTATTACCATTAGAGAATTAACTCTACAAGGACCCTTGTGTCTGTCTTGTTCACCACTGTATTACCAGTGCCCTGAATAGTGTCTGGCATGCAGTAGGTACTCGTGAATATTACTAGAATAAATAGATGAATATGCAAACATCTATACTGTTCATGGGGTTCTCAAGGCAAGAATACTGAAATGGTTTGCCATTCCCTTCTCCAGTGGACATGTTTTGTCTTTTTGCCTTTTTGAGAGTGGCAAAACTGGTTTATAGCTCAACATTCAAAAAACTAATTTCATGGCATCCAATCCCATCATTTCATGGCAAATAGATGGGGAAACAATAGAAACGGTGACAAACTTTATTTTCTTGGGCTCCAAAATCACTGTGGACAATGACTACAGCCATGAAATTAAAAGACGCTTGCTCCTTGGAAGATAAGCTATGGCCAACCTAGATAGCTTATTAAAAAGCAGAGACATCACTTTGCTGACAAGGTCTGTATAGTCAGAGCTGTGGTTTTTCCAGTAGTCATGTACGGATGTGAGAGTTGAAAGAAGGCTGAGTGCCAAAGAATTGATGCTTTTCAACTGTGATGTTGGAGAAGACTCTTGAGAATCTCTCGGACTGCAAGGAGATCAAACCAGTCCATTCTAAAGGAAATCAGTCCTGAATATTCATTGTAAGGACTGATGCTGAAGCTCCAATACTTTGGTCATCTGATGGGAAGAGCTGACTCATTGGAAAGATTGAAGGCAGGAGGAGAAGGGGATGACAGAGGATGAGATGGTTGGATGGCATCACCAACTCAATGGACATGAGTTTGAGCAAACTCTGGGAAACAGTGAAGGACAGGGAAGCCTGGCATGCTGCAGTCTATGGAGTTGCAAAGAGTTGGACATGACTTAGTGACTGAGGAACAATAAAACAAACATTTATGTAAAGCTCAGTGGGAGCCAGGGGAAAGTTTTTAAGCCTGACTGGGAGAATCAGGGAAGGAGTCACAAGAGAGGTAAAAATACTAAATTTTGAAGGGGGAAGATGAATTTTACAAGCCTAGAAGTTGGTAGGGAAGAGTGGTCCAGACAGTGGGGAAGTATGTGCAGAGACACAGAGGTATGTTATAAGCCACTACATCCAAATGAATCAAACTTTCATCGCAAGAACTTTTGGTTCAGATCTATTCTCAAAATGATATTTAACAACACAAAGTATATTGTTATTCATAAAGTCTTTCCTCTTCCTTAATTTAAATTCCTGGACAGAGAAATTACCCCCAGTGTCCATCAGCTTTTCCACAGATTTCCTCTTTTTGCATAAATTCTCACTAACAAAACTCATTTATTCACCTTTTAATGGTCTGTTGGGGGAGAAATAAAGACCAACAAAGATATCTTGTGACATGTCATTCTGGTGACCTGTGGAGTTATTCCGATTAACCAGCCAAGACACTAATATTCTACAAGTCAAATCAGAGAATAGAACAGACCGTAAGAGTCCACACTGCCAAATGGGGGTAAATTCTAATCCAAGTTACATCAGATCTATTATGAGTTTGGAGGAAAGTCAAATCTTTAGACTATTATATCCAGGAAACCTAGTCATCTTCCGTCGGCACCAGCTGCTGTAGCCCATAATATGTCATGTCCTATATAACACTTAGGAAATTGTTGCAACAGCATCCAATCCTCTGCCCCTTCTTTCCAGGGCAGAAATAATTTTTCAACAGAGAAGGAAACAGCCAGTCTGTAGGATGCTGGTTTGGAATGCTGTCTTCTAGTGACAAAATACAACATGTAATTGGTCTAGCTGATTTTGAATATAAGCCACCACTGATTCTTTATGTTCAGGGTGTAACTAATTCCACAAACTAGGCCAATATCATTTGTTTATCATCATACCATGAAGCTTGTAATTTTGGTCACAATCACTAAAAGTCTCCAGGAAAGCAAGTGATGATTTCATCCACTTTCAGAAACTTTCCAAACGCAGATCTCCAATCCAGGTCTTTGTCCTGAGCTGTATGTATATATAGAGCCAATGGCCAAGTAGATCAGCTCAAGGGCAATCCAAGTTCAGTCTGTTCAAAACTGTATTCATTGTCTTGCCTACAAACTTGCTTCTGCTCTTGTGGCTTCTCTCCTTAAGCATGGAATCACAATTAACTCATTTTTCTTAACTAGAAACCCGGCAGGCATTTTGAACATTTCCTTCATTCTTTACATGCAAAGAGGCATCAAGTTCTCTAGATTTAGCCTCCTAAGTATCTCTTCATCCCCTCTCCCAGCATTCTAATTCAGTTCTTAATCTCTCATCCAGCTTCCTACAGTAAGCAGATTTATAACCTCATAAGTAGATTTATAGCTTCTAGCCTTGCTCATTTACAATTTCCTCTACACTGTTGCCAGATGGATCTTTAAAAAATGAATATCTGACCAAGGCACTCTATCGTAAAAAAAAAAAAAAAAAAAACCCTCTAAGTGGCTCCTCATTGCTTTCAAGATAAAATGTCAACTCTTTAGTGCAGCATTCATTTTGATGTTTCATGACCTGGTCCTTATCTCTGTCTCTGGCATCATGTATCTTGTCTCATCCTTGTCTATTCCCTTCCTCTACAACCTCTGTTATTATAACTAACAATAGTTACCATTTACTGAGTACTTACCCTCACTTAGGAACCATGTAAATGCTTTACATTTATATATTTTCTAAACTTCTCTGATGATGTCTATCACCTGGGATCTTTGCTAAAGATACAGTTCTTGGTTCTTAGCCCAGACCCATCGAATCGTAGCCTTCACAGAATGAGACTGGGAAGTAGCATTAAAGGCACACACACAAACATGACTCTAATCATCTGAGAATTTTGAGAAAATTCTGCTCTCTGTGAACTTTTACTTAATCCACATATAATTTAATATGATAACTATTCTTAGTCTCATTTATATATAGAAATCTGAGGCTTAAGGGAAGAAGTTGTTTTTTCAAAGACACCTAGTTAACTGATTATTATTATTACTCTTTGAACCTAGGCATCCAAACCCAGGATTTACACCATTCCTACGCTCTGCTCTTTTTTTTACTTGTAAATCAGCACATGCATTGTGATCACTCTCAATTCTCTGTGCCTCTTCTATCTTTTGAGCTGGCAAGTAATTTTCCTGTCTTTGCCAGGAAAAACTACTGCTAACCCTCATTCAACTTGGATGCCTTCCTATGAACCATTCTGTTAATGTAACACGTCATCATCTACATCCTTATCTGTTTCCCTACCAGACCACAAGTAGGCACCTCGCAAGTCCTCCTATGTCTTTAGGCTAGCAGTGTGCCTGCCATATACCTGCTATGTGATTAAATATTTGTCAAATGAATAAAAGCATGACCACTCACCTTAGTGTTGCAATTGCCTGGAGTTGAGGTTTTGTAAGTGGATGGACCTAGGGTTACTCAAGAAATGTATTTGTTTTTAGGTACTGATTAGCTATTTGTTTTTAGGTATTATTAGCTACCCCTTCAGTTTGAGCCATGCCCCTACTGAACTTACCTATTTTCGTTCTAGGAGCCTCTTAGAAGAGATGGCGTTGAGAACCCGACCCACTCCATTTGGAGTTTGGAAAAATCAAACATATGTGGTGTACCATAGTAGCCCCATCAAGACCAGATGATTGGGAAAGGGCAATGAACACCCCAGAAAGGGCCAGCATTACAAGGGAAAGAGGAGACTGGGCTGGTGACGTGGACTTAATACCAGAGTTCGGAAAACAGAGGGGTGTGCTGACATGGGCCTCGGGCACTTTTCATCCAGATTCTCAGTGCCGTTGGCACAGTGTGAGTGTGAAACTCACGGATGGAAGTAATATTTTCATTTAGTTATAAACCAGGTAGAGCTCCACAGCAGTGGCAGTGATGAAGACTTTCCGAATAGGAGGCTTGATTAGGGCCCCAAGTGTGTAGACTAAAAATCTATATACTACCAGGATTTCAGCAAATGGAAATGCCAAGACTCCTTTTTTCAGGAGACACGGATAAGGACTGGGCACAGTAGGCATACTCAACAGGTACAACAGCTTTCATGGCTGGTGGTGACTCCTGTGTTCCACCACTGGGGACAAGGCAGTGGCCATAGAGAAAGCCGAGACCAGCAGGTGAAGCTGTCCACAGGTGAGCAGACATCATGTTCATTTGTGGGTGTTGTGTGCATCTTGGTTCTACCTTGACTAGTTCTTAGTTGAAGGCAAGAAGTGAAGGGAACAGATCAACAGACAGGGGTATGCTATCCTGGCAGTCCTTAGGAGTATTTATTTGGGGCAAGAGGAAATTTGTAAGGGCAGGGGACTATATTTTCTTTTAATTTGACATATTCTTGGGTCTGATGTCATAATTTAGGTATTACAAGAAAAGCTTAGCTCACCAGGTTGATGAGGGCTGGAAATTTGGGTCACAGAATTTGGTAATAAAAGTAAACAAAGAGATCTTTGAAAATATGATCCCAATATGCTATGCTTGGGAAAATAGCATTCCCAAGCATGCTAAAGACAGTTATATGAAGTCATGAAAAACGAGACCCTACAGGTAACAGAGCAGAAACATGTCTTACTTGAGACAAGTTTTATTTGAAACACAAACTTTATTTGAAACAAAGCTTTATTCAAAAGAAGCCTTATTTGAAGAGAGAATTTGGTTTAGTACAAAAAGATGTGAAGGCATTCTGGAGACTCTCACAGATGGGCAAAAGAAGTTAGATCATACATGCATCTGAACAGAAGAGATGCTTTATTTGGAAAAGAGGGAACATGACTATAACATCTAAAAAATCGGCATTGTATATGATTACAAAGAAAAGAGAACTCTTGTGAGAAAGATGACATGTTCAGTGTTAAAGAGATTAATACGTAACTGACATGGCTCATGGTCTGTGTAGACAAATAACCTTGTCATATCTTATAAAATACACTCATTGGAATCTTACCAAAGTTAGAAACAGGAGAGTCAGTTTCTATTCTGGACACTCTGCCTTAAGATACGTAGCCTTGACATGACCACATCCCAGTCAGCATAAGCCCCTTCTAGATGGCGGGATATCTCAGTTCCGGCTTCATAGCTTCGTCGGCCATGAAGTAAGCGCCAATTATCAAAGGTAATCACATCACCTAGACAAAAGATTTTTTACAGTGTGAATATAATCTTCCATGTAAATGATTCGCTGAGCTAGAAAATGTGAAATGCAAAAACAGCACTGCCACGTGGTTCACGCCCAGAGACAATATGTTTACTTCTTTACATGAAATTACATATTTGCTTTTTCATACAAATCAGACCACTAGATGCTGTTTGCTTTAGGCCTTTTGACATCTGAACTACATAGACGGTCAGGCCTCTGTAGACACTTTTATAATCTTACTTAAACTATTATCTCTATTCAAAACTTCTGAATTGTTCTTCCTAATTGTTACTTATCTCAGAAATACTCAGAAGTATTTTCTTTAAATTGAAATATAGTTGATTTACAATGTTATGTTAATTTCTGTTATACAACAAAGTGATTCAGTTATACATATAATACATTCATTTTTATATATTTTTCCATTATGGTTTATCACAGGATATAGAAAAATTTCCTGTGCTATAGATTAGGACCTTTTTGTTTATATATTCTATATATAATAGTTTGCATCTGCTAACCCCCAAATCCCACCCCATCTCGCCACCACCTTGGCAACCTCAAGTCTATTCTCTATGTCAGAGAGTCTCTTTCTGTTTCATAGACAGGTTCATTTGTGCCATATTTTGGATTCTGCATACAAGTGATATCATATGACATTTGTCTTTATCTTTCTGACTTAAGAAATGCTTATTTCTAGTTTAAAAGCTTCAGATAATTATAAGGATAGTAACATTCTTGGTTTGTCTTTTATGTTCTTAGTATTTATGTATATTATTTCTAAGCCTCATAAAAATCTTGAAATAAGAGTATTATCTCATCTTTTCATACATAGAAAACTGAAGCTCTGAGAAGTTGAAGCACCTTCAGAAGGTTTCTGCCATTAAATGGTGAAGCTTGAATTCTAACTCCTGTTTTTTGGGTATTTTTCTCCCATTGCATTTCCATTTTACATGTTACTGCTCTTAAAAATCAATGTGGTGTTGACTGCATAACAGTGAATTTATGAAGATTCTAGTAGTACTTTATTAGATCCAAAGATCAATTAAAAAAAAAAAAAGGCACAAGAGAAAAGTATCTTCTACTTGGCCCAGTCAGCAGGAGGGAGAAATTAGGCCTTTTATTTTAGATATCAAAAGCCTTGAGTTTCATGTCACTTTATTAAGTAGAGATGGTGCAGAGAACCCACAATGCTTTCTGCTCCTTTATCCAAGTGGCTGGAATACTTCAGTATGACTTTGTTTTAGGTAGCAATATGCCTGCCAGATCAGATAAGTGCAGTGAGTAAACATGACTCATGAACTTTAGAGTGAGAGTCATGGGGATAATTTTATCTGTTTACCAAGTTAGAAGAATTAAGTATAAGCTTCAGTTTGTATTGATTGGCTATCAGAATAGAAAATATGTCATCAGTCTTCATATCAGATACGAGATTTTATTTGGCTTGTAGCTTGTCTTTCAATATTTATTCTTAGGTTAGAGGTTATTAAATTTTGATGTGTTTAAAGATTACCTAGGAGCTTATTTAATGATGAGTATTTTAAAGTCAATTTAGAGCCAGGGTAGGAGCCAGAAGTCTGCTGTTTAAGCAAGCTGGCTATACACCAAGACTCTGTTGTAAGTTGTTCCACTTGCTATGTCTGAGAAAAACTGCTCTAGATACTGTGCTCAATGCTTAAGATTGAAGAAAACCCATTCTTGCAGTTGTTTGAGGAGGTGTGTTCACTGACCTGGATTCATCTTGAAAGTAAACTTGAAATCTTTACAGTTCATGAGGTCAACAAACTCCTTCAGGGCAGCATAGAAAGGCTGAACTCTCTCGACAGGTACATCAAATATCGTGTCTCTAGTTGCATTATTGAAGTTGATACGAACCACTTGATCTTTATCGTCTAATCTATTTTTCAAAGAGAAGAAGTTAAAATATAGAAGTCACGAAGTATTTATTTGCATTTGTAAGGGTCATTTCATCTTGGAAGCTGTTTCTGAAATACAGTATTAAAGAATCCAAACATATGTACAGAAAATATTAAGGTTATCTGTGATACAAAGTATTCATTGGTTTTTCATTTATTCATTTGGCAAGTGTTTTTGGAAATCTTACCACCAAAGTGCCAGAATGATTCAAATTACTTCAAAATAAATATTTCTGAGAAATTTAAGTTAAAATTTTTATTTGTTAGGAAAATGAATTCATTCTTCATTCTTTGAAAAAGAGTAGCTTTTACATATTAAAATATGTCTATGTTATAATTCATAGATCAATCAACTTATATGTTTTATCTATTGGGGTTTTAAGTATGATTTTATTGGATCATTATTGGGAAGAAAGACTTATTTTTTTAAATTTTTTTATTTTTATTATTTTTGAATTTTATTATTATTTTTTTATATTGTAGTGGTTTTTGCCATACATTGACATGAATCAGCCATGGATTTACATGTGTTCCCCTTCCCAATCCCCCCTCCCACCTCCCTCCCCATCCCATCCCTCTGGGTCTTCCCAGTGCACCAGCCCTGAGCACTTGTCTCATGCATCCAACCTGGGCTGGTGATCTGTTTCACCCTTGATAGTATACTTGTTTCAATGCTATTCTCTCAGAACATCCCACCCTTGCCTTCTCCCACAGAGTCTAAAAGTCTGTTCTGTATATCTGTGTCTCTTTCTGTTTTGCATATAGGGTTATCATTACCATCTTTTTAAATTCCATATATATGTGTTAGTATACTGTATTGGTCTTTATCTTTCTGGCTTACTTTACTCTGTATAATGGACTCCAGTTTCATCTATCTCGTTAGAACTGATTCAAATGAATTCTTTTTAATGGCTGAGTAATATTCCATGGTGTATATGTACCACAGCTTCCTTATCCTACCCTAGTGTTCATCACAGCACTGTTTATAATAGCCAGGACATGGAAGCAACCTAGATGCCCATCAGCAGACTTTTTTTTTAAAAAGCTTGAAATGATCTGTTCTAATTCAATCCCTAATTTATAGATGGAGAAACAAAGTCACAGGGAAAGTAGAGTCTAGCTGGAAGTACATTCTTTGGATCCTTTCATCTCTATTAACTATCTTAGTGTATAGGCTTCGAGAAGACTGATACTGTATTTCACTTAGTGTTGTATTCTCAGCACTTACATAGAGCCTGGGCATAATAGGCAGTTAAAAAATATTTGTTACATATGCAACTTTGTATATTTTTTAGTACCTTTGGAGAGTACCAAGGTCTTTTGGGTATCTTGAGAGATTCTAATATTGTGATCTCTATAGTATTTCTTAGAAGTAAATCATGATCATGATAATATAACATAATACTGTTTTTAATGTAAGAAATAATAGTCCTAAGTTTGAGTTTGTTGGTTATAATTAGCAAGGTATGAGCATTGCTTAGCCACAGAGACAAAAGGAAGAAAAACTTTTTTAGCTTATTAGGAAGATGGACTTTTAGCCAGTTCTAAAATAGCAACCAACTTTATCTTTTCTTTAGGTAGAAAGAGGACAGATAGAGAAAACCTGAAGGTGGGCAAGGATGGTGATGAAGTGCCAAGAATTACTCCTGGGTCAGCTTAGGAGGTGGTAATGTGAGCCAATAGCTGACTGATTGGTCAAATAGAACAGACTCTGGCACATGTTCCAGGGCTTGGTGACACTGATTTGGGGTCTAGATTACACTTGGCTGGCTCCTCACACAGACAGAACCAGTGGTATACAAAGTATGGCTACCTGGTCCCCATACTTTGTATCTCAGATTAATAGTCAATCCTGTGAGCCAATGGCAAGTGTAATGATAAAAGCTCTGTCTAGTCAAAGCTATGTAGTCTTTTTCCAGTAGTCATGTATGGATGTGAGAGTTGGACTATAAAGGAAGCTGAGTGCCAAAGAATTGATGCTTTTGAACTGTGGTGTTGGAGAAGACTCTTGAGAGTCCCTTGGACTGCAAGGAGATCCAACCAGTCCAACCTAAAGGAAATCAGTCCTGAATATTCATTGGAAGGATTGATGCTGAAGCTGAAGCTCCAATTCTTTGGTCACCTGATGCAAAGAGCTGACTCATTGGAAAAGCCCCTCATGCTGGGAAAGATTGAAGGTGGGAGGAGAAGGGGACGACAGAGGATGAGATGGTTGGATGGCATCACCAACTCAATGAACATGAGTATGTGCAAGCTCCAGGAGGTGGTGATGGACAGGGAGGCCTGGTGTGCTGCAGTCCATCGGGTCACAAAGAATCAAACATGACTGAGCAACTGAACTGAACTGAATGATAAACTCTTAGAAATAGTCATTAACAGCAACTCTTTGCTAATTGAGTAGTGACTGAAAACTACCTATTGAACCCATATAAGGAAAGAAAGTGTAAGAAAGAAACAGGTTTTCAAAAAAGGCTCTTAGAACTTGAATTTATATATATTGATAAAAATACAAATATGACTGAATAGGCAATGAAGTGCTCTCCCCTGCTGCCCCATCTTTTCCACATAGATAAAGGATGCTCTATAGCCTGCAGTTTGCAGCTTCAGGAACAAAGAATGAAGGAAGAGGTCAGTCAGCAGAAGAGACTGTGGATCTTCAGGTTTGAGTAATACAAAGCATAGAGCTTGAGACCTTTTGATTGATGTGTTCATACTGCTGGTTTCAGACCACTTTCACAGTTTCTGAGGACCTTTTGCCTTTTCACCTTATCTTTAAAATTCTAGCCTAACTCCTCCTGACACACATCCCTTCCTCTTCCCCTGTGTTATTTTCTGTGCATATAACAATGACAGACTTCCCTGGTGGCTCAGATGGCAAAGAATCTGCCTGCAATATGGGAGACCCGGGTTCGATCCCTGGTTTGGGAAGATCCCCTAGAGGAGGGCATGGCAACCCACTCCAGTATTCTTGCCTGGAGAATCCCCATGGACAGAGGAGCCTGGCGGGCCACAGTCCCTGAGGTCGCAAAGAATCGGACACGACTGAGCGACTAAGCACACAGATCAATGACAGCCTTTGTGTCATCCTTCGTGTCACTGACAAGGAGGTGACACCTTTGAAACTTCCCTTGGGACTCTTGCATCCCAGCCACTCTGCTGATTTGTTTCTTCTTCCTCTAACACGATGTACCATGGGATACTCCATGAAATCAGAATTTCGTATTTCATGGTACACTGTATTAAGCTTTCATTTCTAAGGGTTCATCTTTTGCTCAGATGCTCAGTTGTGTCCGACTCTTTGTGACCCCATGCATTAGAGCCTGCCAAGCTCCTCTGTCCTTGGGATTCTTCCACCAAGAATCCTGGAGTGGGTCACCATTTCCTCCTTCAGGGGATCTTGGAGACACAGGGATCGAACTCAAATCTCCTGTGTTGCCTGCATTGGCAGGTGGATTCTTTACCACTAGCACCACCTGAGAAGCCCCTAAGAGTTCATACATGTGGGCAAAAATAATCAATTCCTCTCTCTCTCTCAGTCTCTGTTTCTTTTAACCTGGTGTTTACTTTCTGTGTGAGAAAATAAGACACAAATTTGTTTTTTAGCATTCTAAAAAGTGACCTAAGGGGAAATAGTAAGTAAATTTAGTTGTGAGGTGCAGAGAAGATGTTATTCTGAGGATGGAAGAATGTTAGAGGAGATGTGTGCTTGGCATCATGAGGATCAACTTAAAATGCAAAATTGGACCTTAGTAAGCAGGATATGCTATATGTAAAAAGAGGATGAAAGGAAAGTTTTGATGCAGGATTATATGCTGTTCAGTTCAGTTCAGTCACTCATTCGTGTTCAAAGCTTTGTGACCCCATGAACTGCAGCACACCAGGCTTCCCTGTCCATCACCAGCTCCCGGAGTCTACCCAAACTCATGTCCATTGCATCAGTGATGTCATCCAACCATCTCATCCTCTGTTGTCCCCTTCACCTCCTGCCTTCAATCTTTCCCAGCCCTTTCCCAGGGCTTTTCCAATGAGTCGGTTCTTTGCATCAAGTGGCCAAAATTTGGAGTTTCAGCTTCAGCATCAGTCCTTCCAATGAATATTCAGGACTGATTTCCTTTAGGATGGACTGGTTTGATCTCCTTTCTGTCCAAAGGGACTCTCAAGAGTCTTCTCCAACACCACAGTTCAAAAGCATCAATTCTCTGGTGCTCAGCTTTCTTTATAGTCCAATTCTCACATCCATACGTGACTACTGGAAAAGCCAGAGCTTTGACTAGATTGACCTTTGCTGGTAAAGTAATGTCTCTGCTTTTTAATATGCTGTCTATGTTGGTCATAGCTTTTTTTCCAAGGAGCAAGCATCTTTTAATTTCATGGCTGCAGTCACCATCTGCAGTGATTTTGGAGGCCAAAAAATAAAGTCTCTCAGTGTTTCCATTGTTTCCCCACCTATTTGCCATGAAGTGATGAGACTGGATGCCATGATCTTAGTTTTCTGAATGTTGAGTTTTAAGCCAACTTTTTCACTCTCCTCTTTCACTTTCATCGAGAGGCCCTTTAGTTCTTCTTTGCTTTCTTCCATAAGTGTGGTGTCATCTGCATACCTGAGGTTATTGATATTTCTCCTGGCAATCTTGATTCCAGTTTGTGCTTCATTCAGCCTGGTATTTCACGTGATGTACCTTGCATATTATAAATAAACAGGGTGACAATATACAGCCTTGATACACTTCTTTCCCGATTGGAACCAGTCTGCTGTTCCATGTCCAGTTCTAATTGTTGCTTCTTGACCTGCATACAGATTTCTCAGGAGGCAGGTCAGATGATCTGGTATTCCCCTCTCCTGAAGAATTTTCCACAGTTGGTTGTGATCCACACAGTCAAAGGCTTTGGCATAGTCTATAAAGCAAAAGTAGATGTGTTTCTTGAACTCTTGCTTTTTTGATGATCCAGTGGATGTTGGCAATTTGATCTCTGGTTTCTCTGCCTTTTCTAAATCCAGCTTGAATATCTGGAAGTTCGTGGTTCACATACTGTTGAAGCCTGACTTGGAGAATTTTGAGCCTTACTTTGCAAGTGTGTGAGATGAGTGCAATTGTGCAGTAGTTTGAACATTTTTGGCATTGCCTTTCTTTGGGACTGGAATGAAAACTGAGCTTTTCCAGTCCTGTGGCCACTGCTGAGTTTTCCAAATTTGCAGGCATATTGAGTGTAGCACTTGCACAGCATCATCTTTTAGGATTTGATATAGCTCAGCTGGAATTCTATCACCTCTACTAGCTTTGTTCATAGTGATGCTTCCTAAGGCCCACTTGCCTTTTGTTCCAGGATGTCTGGCTCTAGGTGAGTGATCACACCTTTGTGGTTATCTGGGTCATGAAGATCTTTTTTGTATGGTTATTCTGTGTATTCTTGCCACCTCTTCTTAATATTTTCTGCTTCTGTTAGGTCCATACCATTTCTGTCCTTTATTGTGCCCTTCTTTGCATGAAATGTTTCCTTGGTATCTCTAATTTTCCTGAAGAGATCTCAGTCTTTCCCATTCTATTTTTTCCCTCTATTTCTTCACACAGATCATGGAGGAAGGCTTTCTTTTCTCTCCTTGCTATTCTTTGGAACTCTGCATTCAAATGGGTATATCTTTCCTTTTCTCCTTTGCCTTTAGCTTCTCTTCTTATCTCAGCTATTTGTAAGGCCTCCTCAGACAGCCATTTTGCCTTTTTGCATTTCTTTTTCCTGGGAACGTCTTGATCCCTGCCTCCTGTACAATTTCTCCATCCATAGTTCTTCAGGCACTCTGTCTTTCAGATCTAATTCCTTGAATCTATTTGTCACTTCCATTGCATAATTGTAAGGGATTTGATTTAGGTCATACCTGAATGGCCTAGTGGTTTTCCCTACTTTCTTCAATTTAAGTGTGAATTTGACAATAAGGAGTTCATGATCTGAGCCACAGTCAGCTCCTGGTCTTGTTTTTGCTGACTGTATAGAGGTTCTCCATCTTTGGCTGCAAAGAATATAATCAATCTGATTTCAATATTTACCTTCTGGTGATGTCCATGTGTAGAGTCTTCTCTTGTGTTGTTGGAAGAGGGTGTTTGCTATGACCAGAGCGTTCTCTTGGCAAAACTCTGTTAGCCTTTGACCTAGTTCATTTTGTACTCCAAGACCAAATTTGCCTGTTAGTCCAGGTAGCTCTTGACTTTCTACTTTTGCATTCCAGTCCCTTTTAATGAACAGGACATCTTTTTATATGCTGAGGAAGGGTGAAAAGCCCAAAGCTGGGGAATAACCAGCTATATACTAGCTATGCATGCAGGACAAGCATTTAAACATAAATCAGCAACATCATGACTGCAAACTAGCAAATGCAAAACCTCTTCAGTGATGTCCATAAAAGAGCCCAGTGAAGACTGGGGAATCATCTATAATTCAAGTGGGGTGCTGTAGATTCTCTTCACTAGTTAAAATATTTCTCTTTGAGAGCGATATGATGTGAATGTGTTGTGAGAATATTACTATGGTCTTGCCTACCATATCATGTTTTATGAAGAAAATTTTATATCTTAAGAGCATCTTGCAAATTCATTATGTTCCTGTCTTGCTTTGGTCATTAGAAACTCAGAGCTGAAATTAAAATCTATCACCAGTAAATAGGTTGGATTATGAAAATGATAGCTAGCTAAAATTTATTCTGCTCTTTCTGAGTCAGGCATTGTGACAAGTCTGTCTGTATATTTTCTCTATAATTCCCACTGCAGTTGTTATGTAGTAGGTATTAACACTGGCTTCCTAGGTAGCTTAGCTGGAAAAGAATCTGCCTGCAGTGCAGGAGATCCCAGTTCGATTCCTGGGTCAGGAAGTTTCCCTGGAGAAGGGATAGACTACCCACTCCAGTATTCTTGGGCTTCCCTGGTGGCTCAGATGGTAAAGAATCCACCAGCAGTGTGGGACACCTGGGTTCGATTCCTGGGTTTGGAAGATCCCCTGGAGGAGGGCATGGCAACCCACTCCACCTATTCTTGCCTGGAGAATCCCCATGAACAGAGGAACTTGGCAGGCTACAGTTCATGGGGTCGCAAAGAGTCAGACACAACTGAGTGGCCAAGCACAGTACAGCACAGGTATTCATATTACTCCTTTTTTTTTTCTTTTTACTGACAATTATTCCTTTCTGTGGCTTAGCAAGCATAAGTCAATTGACCAACAGCATACAGATAACAAAAGAAGGAGTTGTGTTCATGTGACTGGATTTGTAACCACTAGGTTGCACTGCTATAGCTTAATCGACCAATATTATTTTTTTTAATCACCATTATTATTTTTATCCTGGTTTATTTATTTATTATTGATTGTACTGCATGATATTTAATTTTCTCAGCAGCCTGCAAGATCTTTTTGTATTAAATAGGAAATAAGCATCTCAAAAGAGTGAAAAGATTTAACCACTAGGAAAATTAACCCGAACAATCAGAATACTGAAACCCTTGATTAACCGAAAACTCTGTTTCATTTTCTGTTGCTAAAAACACATTTTAAGTGAATTAATGTTAAACACATGACATTCTCTAGGGATATCTCTGAGACCTTGATAATGACCAAATTCTGGAATTTCATTACCAAAAAAAATAACAAAGCCAAATTATGATTCAGATGATGGCTATTTGGTTAACCTCATTCAATAGCTAAGTGTTTTTTTTTTTTTTTTTTTTTGCCTCTGTTCACTAGCCTTGCGGAATCTGTAATCATATTGTGTCATAAAATAAATGATAATTTGTAATGGTCTTTTAAATATTTAAAACTATCATGTTAAACCTAAGAATCCTGAGAGTTTATGCCTTCTCTTTTCCATTCTCGATGACTGACCTCTTGGATGATGTTACTTTGGACCAGGATTTATTATTTTAATTCTGTCTTCCTCTCAGACCTTTCATCCAATATTTCATGGAAATATGCTGATTAAATATGCAAAAATATTTCCCAAAGAGGACTCTTCTCCACCCTGCTGCTGTCACCACCAGGACCACTTCTGTCCGAGGTACCCTCGGCTCTGACCTGCAGTCCCATAGGAGCTCCTTCACTGGACTTCTTATTCCTGTGCTTGTTCTCCTACACTATTGAGCACGGCAGCCAGGGTGATCCACTAAAAGTGTAAATAACTTTATATGAATATAGATGTCTCTCTTTTGGTCAAAATCTTTCACTAAGAGTGAAAACCAGTGTTCTTATGATGGTTAACACAGCTTTATATGAACTGACAACTGTCTGTCCTCCTCTCTTAACACTCTGCCCCACAGAGTGGCTTCTTGTGGTTCCTTGACCACACCAAGCATCTTCTTAGGATCATCCTAGGATCTTTGCTCTAGCTATTTCTGGAAACTGCTCATTTTCTGGACAAATTCCTTAACTCTTAAGTTTTGCTCAAATATCACCTACTCAGTAAAGCTTGTCCTTGAAACACTATTTCAGTTCAGTTCAGTTCAGTTCAGTCGCTCAGTCGTGTCCGACTCTTTGCGACCCCCCTCGCAGCTCGCCAGGCCTCCCTGTCCATCACCAACTCCTGGAGTTTACCTAAACTCATGTCCATTGAGTCGGTGATACCATCCAACCATCTCATCCTCTGTCATCCTCTTCTCCACCTGCCCTCAATCTTTCTCAATCTTTCAGGGTCTTTTCCAATGAGTCAGCCCTTCACATCAGGTGGTCAAAGTATTGAAATTCAACTGAAACACTATTTAATGATATAAATTTTATCCTCCCTAAGTCTTTGGCTCTACAGGCTCCCCTAACCTGCCTTACTTTTCCTTGTTTCTTAAACACTTAAAATATCTTAACATTCATTTCAATTTCCTCATTTATTTTAAAAATTTCTAATTCTCCCCTCCCCCATTAGTAAGTAAGCTTCATGAGGACAGGAAACTGTTTTGTATACCAGTGTATCCCATGCACCAACAAGAGTGAATGGCCTCAGTAAATATTTGTTGAATGAATAAATGACAATCACGTGTATATTTAAGAAAGCTGAGTTAGTATATTGGGGATTTGATTATTTATTAGATGAGTTTATTTCATATTATTTGGTTATTTCTCCTAAAAGAAGAATACAAATTCAATTGTAAAATTGAAACACCTCAAAATTCATTAAGGTCACATTAAATCAAATATGCCCTAGAAAAAACAATGTAGGTTAATTCTCAAATAAAAGGATACTTGGGTGGCCTTTGTAGATACTGTCTTGTGAAATAATGCTAAACAAAAAAAGAACACAAAAAGTTCTGTGTAGGGAACATATGATTTTTTGTCATCAGTCTGGGGAGATGTTATTGTTTCTTTCTCTGCCCTTGTGGTACAGGTGAGGCTGACCTTTGGAGATGAACATGTGATCCAGGGACAGCCAATCAGAATTCTCTGACTTCCTAGTCATGGCAATTCTTCCAGGATAGGCTTAAACACATTCTGGGCAGCGAGTCTACATCTTTGCTGTAGCTATTGGAAAATAAGTATTTTTTGTGTCCTGTCATTACCAGCTCTAAGGACAATGAAAACTTGGAGCTTCTACTGATTATCTTTAAAAATGAAACCAACACAGAGGATGTGTTGGCTGAGACGTGAAGGAAAAAATAAAAGATCAATATCAGACGATACTTTTCAACTCCTAGACTATCCAGCTTGAGTTATATTCTTTCACTTCTGAAAGGGTCCTGATTAGTACAATCACACTGAGTATAACTATGCAGAATTTATAGTTTAAAAATGGAGAATACATGAAGTCTTAGTTACTTATATTGATTAAGAACAGAAATTTCATGGAGTTTGATTTTTTAAAATTTTTATGGTGAAAAGGTTCTTTCTTTTCTCCTTCATTAGAGAACTGGGCTAAACAGTTAATATAAAGTAAAGTTCAGAAATGAGTGGATTTTTCTGTTTAAGCTTTAGGTCAATGAAGCTTTTGCTGTCACTGTTTTATTGAGATGAGAAACTTAGAAACAGTACTTACTCTATAATTTTGTGTTTGGATTGTACAGAGAAATCACAGTAATCCACTCCAATGTCTGTAAAGTCCACGAAGGTGGAGGATAGAATCTGGAATGCTCGAGGATTTTTTTCCTTGAGCTTTTGGCATACGTTGAATCCATCTACAATTTCTGACTCACCCCCAGTGACAGTTTGCTTTATGCAGTGCAGAAGCTGAACCTAGAAATAGAAACAGAGAACCATGTTTTAAAATGGCATGCACCTACATTTTTGACAGCTTTAAAGAAAGATTCATAAAGGTAATATACTTTTATATCTATCACTTGTGTCAACAGAGAAAGAGGTTAGGGAAAAAAGTTGCTTCAAATCAAAAGTTTGCTGTTCAAATAGTGTTACATTTTAAGACAAGGATGCAATCAAACAATGTTTGTTTGTAAACAAAAGGCACAGATCATAAGAGCAGTAGGGAGTGAGCACTTCCTGTTGGCTTTACAGAAGAAGTGGAATTTAATTTGGGCAAAGTAGAAGGGATAAGATTTTAGATACATAGACTAGAACAGCGAGAGCAAATCACTTGGCAGTGTTGATGGGTGTGCAAAAACGCACACTTCACTGGGTCTCAAAATATCTGGCTTCAGTAGAGGGTTACAACTGGAAATAGTAATCCACTTGGAAAAGTAATTTGGGATCTAGTCAGGGAAAGTGTTGAATGTCAAATGAAAGATTGGACTTTCTTGTGCACAGAGAGGAATTGGTAAAGGCTTTTGAATATGGAAATAGTGTAGTCAAGACTGAGTTGAAAATTATTAGTCCAGTGGTGTTAACAAGGGATACAATTTTTTTAAGGGAATAACTTGTAAGAGAGTAACTACTTGAGAATCTAATGCAATGAAAGTGAAAGTCTCTCAGTCATGTCTAACTCTGCGACTCCATGGACTATACAGTCCGTGGAATTCTCCAGGCCAGAATATTGGAGTGGGTAGCCTTTCCCTTCTCCAGGGGATCTTCCCAGCCCAGGGATCAAACCCATGTCTCCTGTTTTGCAGGTGGATTCTTTACCAGCTGAGCCACAAGGGAAGCCCAAGTCACAGGAGAGGTAGTTCAAGTATAATGATAAAGGAATGAGGTAGGATGAGGCTATGAGGATGAATAAGCCCAAGAAATAGTGGGAATGAGAAACCAAAAGGATGGGAAGTGTTAATTACTTTTACTAAGATTTAGAGAAAAATGCGTAATATGATTTTATTTTGGAAAGCTAAATGTGGTAATATTTTAAATAATATTCTTTTGAATGGAGTTATTTTCCTTGGTTATGTGATTCCTTTTAGTAAGTCTGCATGGGTGGGTGATTTTGAATATCTAAATTTAGACTGTGATTTTCTGTATAAAGAAACTATCACTCTTCAGCTGTGAAAACTTCCTTCTTCATTAAATAAAAATAAAAACCAATGTCTGACAATTTTAATAAAAAAAAAAGAGGCAAATACGATCAAATACACAGACTAGGGGGATACCAGCATAAGTGGGAAAAATATCCATTTAGCTTGGCTAACTCTTAACTTGGCTAACTCTGAGGATTGCTAGGGCAAGTGTTGCCCATTAGAACTTTCTATGATGATGGAAATGTTCTTCCATGAGCCCAATGTAGTCATCCCTAGTCCTGTATGTGTATTGTGCACATGAAATGTGGTTAGTTTGTCTGAGAAACTTAACTTTAAACTTTATTTAATCTTAATTAGTTTAAATTACAGCTTAATCCTGGATGACTAGTGTCTACTGTATTGGATAGTGCAGATCTAAAATACAAATCCTTTTTAAAAATTTAATTTTTTAAATTTAATTTTTATTTTATATTGGAGTATATTTGATTTTACAATGTTGTGTTAGTTTCAGGTGTACAGCTAAGTGACTCAATTACACATATACATATATCCATTCTTTTTCAGATTCTTTTCCCATGTAGATTATTATAGAACACGATGAATGTGTACAGGTTTTTTCCCCCCCAAAAGAATATTCTATCTTTTTTACTCTCCCTCTGCCAGCAAGCCACTCCCTCTGTCTGGAATGCCTGCCTCTAATCTGTGCCTGACTGATCTCAGAACTTCAGAAACTAGTTCACTTCTTCCCTGAACAGCCCCCATTCTGCATGACCCAGGCAGCATTTGGTATCTGTGTTTATTCAGGAAGCTCTTGCCCTGGTGCTGATTCTGCTTTTTTGGGACAGAATCTCCTCTGGTCCATCCCTTTGGAAACTGTGAGCTCCTGGAGGGCAGAAACAACATTCCCTACTCCCTTTGACTCTTACAGAGTGCCTCATCCGTAACAGATATACAATGAATGTGTGTTAAAAACCAAATGTGTCAGTCCGAAGAGGCCACATGTGACTTCTCCCAACGTGTGGCTGTGGGAAATCCTGCCTCCTTCCCAAACCATACAGAAGTTCTATTTAAAATCTAATATATACTTGATCTTAAACTATGGTGTTGGGCTGGGGGAGGAGGAGGAGACAGAGGATGAGATGGTTGGATGGCAACATCAACTCGATGGATATGAGTTTGAACAAACTCCAGAAGATGGTGAAGGCCAGGGAAGCCAGGTGTGGGGCAGTCCCTGGGGTCCCAAAGAGTCGAACAGGATGGAGTGATTGAACAACAAATGCATATTTATTCATTCCCTACAACAGCCCTTAGAATTTGATAATTTCATCACCATTCTGTAGAGGAAGAAACTGGGACTCAGGTGTAAAAACTGGCCAGCTGGTAAGAACTCTGCTAATATATGGCAAAACTAGTGTTCAAACCTTGGCCTTTGTGCTTCAAATCCTCAGACAGCAAGTTCCTTTCCTGTGAAGGCAGAAGTCCCTTTATAGTACAGTTAGTAATTCAGTATTGTGTGGTGTGTGCGTTGTGTTTTGTAAACTTAAACTTATATTTTTAGATTGATGACACCTCATTTTCTGCTATTATGAGAGAACTGACCTAAATGAATAATTGATCATCCTTAAATTGATGTCTTCTTTTTGAGCTTGAAAATATGTGCATAAACTGACCAAGTCATTATAGAAAATCATCTCATTGCCAAAGCAATGAGGGGTGAAGCAGCATGATTAAAAAGAAGATGAAATGGAAATATCAACCTCAAGTCTCTCAAACTCCAAGAAGGCAAAGCAATAACATAACTTGGTCTGTGGTAGAATCTGTGTTCTTCAAATCCTTTTTAGACTCTGCCATAAAGAAGTCACAGAATATTTCAAATATAAATCTTTAAAACAAAGGTCAACTGATGTCTTTTACATATGGCAAGGCCAACTAATAATCTTCTTTTGTTAATGTACATTTTAATGCAATCCTATGAAAGAAAAAAGATGATGGACCCAGACAACACTTTCATTGCACATTCAAAAGGTAAATATATGCCTGGTGTGTATAAAGCCCAATTTGATGTCATGTAAGTCATTCAGAACCAAAAATATTTTCTTTTTAAATGTTACTTTATGGCAGCATGTGACTTTTGGCTCAGAGACAGTGAATGAAACAACATCTGTGTTTCATTAAAGATATGTCTCCTTATCCTGCCCCATATGATTGAAATTGATCAAACTGAACTCTCAACAGGTAACTCATTATCCAGATCATTTCATCTATACTGAAAAGAATATTGATTTATTCTATTTGTTATAAAAGAACTCAAACTTTGGTTCAAAAACCTTTGAATAATTCCAAGTGGAAACTTAATAGCACAAGCAGGTACCTGAATTTCAATCATTATTTTACTAGAATCTAGACATTTCAGGAATCATTTTTTATTTAAAAAATCTATCAGTTTATTTAGATTTGGACCTTTCACTTGCTGGTAAGGATTGGTACAAGTTTGTGGCATTTTAAACTTCTTTTTAGCATATTTATTAAGTCTCTATTACATCTAAGGTACTGGGCCAAGTTTTGAAATAACATGGAAGTAAAAGATTCAATTCCTGTATTTTGTGTATTCGTAATGTATGACAGTGTCTATAAATAGTCAGCATGTTACGGGAATTATGGTAATTAGAAAGTCCAACTCATGATCCCTATGATGTGGTAAATAATTTTGATGGAGGCCTTGTTTCAAGTTCTAGTTCCCTATTACTCACCCTGTGAAAGTATTTAACCATGCTGGATACCTTCATTTAACATAAAAAGACATGATTGCTTCTGTTTACCTTGAAGGAATGCTAAAGGCATCAAATAAAGCAATATAAGTAAAAATGCTTTGAAAGAATATAAAATACAGAAAGTGTAATATAAAGTACTATGAAAATGTCAAACTTTATACTTCAGGAATGTTTATGAAGTCATTTGATCACTTTTCTGTAGGCTTTCAATTTTAACCCTGAAATAAAACATAAATTCATAAAAAATCAGGTAATTTAAAAATTCAAATAGAATCTAGTTTTCTAGTCTAATTTTAAGAACTTTATTCCCTTTGACTTCTCCAACTTGTCTTCGGCAAATGAACTGAGATGATTAGTTTGGCTTTCAACCCCCAGGGTTTTAGAAAATTTTTGGGCCACATTTAAAACAAATTATATTGTGTGTCTTCCCCTCAACCCGTTTCTGAAAAGGTGACTATTGAGGGTCATTTCACCGTCGCATTTAGTTCCAAGAAATCATGTGGTATTTTACAATCAACAAAGTAATTTAAAACAGGTGAAGTAAAATACTAGACTAGCTTAGTTAATACTGATGATGACAATGGGTAACAAAGGCATGAAGACAGTGTGTCCAGTTAATATGATGAAAAACACAGATGAATTTTGATTTTCCCCCATTTCACCTTCGTTAGCTAGAGAATTACCCCAAATTTCCACTTTCCTTATCTTTGAAGATACAAATTTCTGTGGGGCTATTTCCTTTAGTTGCATTTAGCTCTAAAAATAGGAACAAAATCTCTTTTCAAAGATAGGTTTCTGACCATTAATTTCTTGGTTTAGCAAAATGATGCTTTTGTAAAAATGCAGCTGTTTAGTAAAATGGTAATGTTGTAACAAGGTAATAGACGGGGAGGCTTCCAGAAAATCTGGAGGATCTGTGCTCCATGGTGAACATCTCCCTCCTTGATGAAGAATCGGACAGATGGGAGAGTAGATGGTTTCCCAAAACAACCAAAGTTATTCTGCTTCTTGCTTTCACACCCCTTTGTGGTATGTATTTGCAGCTTCTCCCACAAAAGGTGGCCTCTACTTCCTCACCCCTTGCTGCTGCTGCTGCTAAGTCACATCAGTCATGTCTGACTCTGTGCGACCCCATTCCTGGGATTCTCCACCCCTTGAGTCTGGGCTAAAACCTTCGACCAAAAAAGCATGAAAACGTGGCAGAGATGGACACTGTGCTGATTGCTAGCCTAGGTCTCAAGAGGCCTTGTATGTTTCAGCATGCTCTCTGGAGACCCTGCTACCTGCTATGTGCATAAACGTGGGCCAGCTGGGGCGGGGGCGGGGGTGGGAGGGGTTGGTGTGTGGGGAGATGATAGATCAGATGGGGCAGGGACAAGTCATCTCAGCCACCTAGGTCAACCAGTCCCTTGCAGACTCAACAGCAGCAGAATTACTCAGCTGAATATAGCTGAAATTATAAGTCAATGGCTGCACTTTTAAGCTGGTAAGTTATGGAGTGGTTTTGTTTGTTCATTTGTTGTTGTTGTAGTTTTTTACTGCAATAGTTAACTGATAGGAATGGTGGCCATATGACTTTGTGGGAAAAACTCTACATTGTGTCCCCTGGTTTTATTTTCTCTTTCAACTCTCCAGGGAATGTTAAATGTTCAAAAAGACCTCAAGATATACTGCTGTGGTAAAATGTCTTGGCAAAGCAGTAAGTGCCAGTAGTTACTTCCAGGGAGAAATGAAGAAATGTAAAAAAAAAAAAAAAAAAAATGCACGGAAATCTCCTATCTCTTGTGAATGTGAGGCTGTTCAAGATTTAGGTACAGAGATTCTGTAAGCTTGGATTGTGTTTGGAGAAAGATCTACATTAAGACAAATTAGCTAGTGAAACATACAATTTTCTAGGCTCAAAATACAGGAGAGTATTGGTCCTTGGCCTGCCTTGTGGAAAACATGTTGAGGCTCACCTTACCCCAGGTGGGTGATGGAGGGCTGGATAATCAGTATGAAAGCTTAGCTTCCCAGTTGTGTAAGCTACATTGTTTGCATCGATTTTGTCTTGCACTTGCCAAGTATGTCTGTAAAATACAAGAAACATATGTTTAAACAGTCTGTCACTAAGCCAGAGGAAACGTGTTAGAATGAACTTGAGACACGGGAGAAATGGAAACTTCATCTTATGAAATAATTACCATAATGACTATGAGCCAGGAAAAGAGTCTGACCTTTCTTTGTCCAAAGTAGCCTTCTCAGAATCAGCTTCTCCTCATTTCACTTCTCCTCTCCAAACAAAGGGTGCAGAGTTTATAAAGAGGTGTATATGAGATGGTGGGCTTCCCAGGTGGCCCAGTGGTAAAGAATCCTCCTGCCAAATGCAGGAGGCATAGGAGACACGGGTTTGATCCTTGGGTCAGGAAGAGCCTCTGGAGGACGAAATGACAACCCTCTCCAGTATTCTTGCCTGGAAAATTCCAAGGACAGAGGAGCCTGGCGGGCTACAGTCCATGGGGTCACAAAGAGTTGGACATGACTGAATGACTGAGCATGCACGCATGCATATGGGATTGTAGGTTATGTTTTTAACAACAATGCATTTTAAAAATGAATTATTGAGGCAAAATTTACAGAATATGAAATGGCCATTTTAAAATGAAAACTTCATTGGCATTCAGTGGCATTCAGAACATTTACAATGCTGGTAACAAATGCCTCTGTTTATATAGTTTCGAAACATTTCCATCACTCCAAACTAAAACCTGCTACCTATTATGCAGTTTCTTTCCACTTTGTCCTCTTCTCAGTCTCTGGCAAGTGCCCATCTGCTTTCTATCTCTATGGATTTAAGTACTTTGTATATTTAATATAAATAGAATCATACATGTGACTCATGTGCCTGGATTCTTTCACTTAACATAATACTTTTGAGATTCACCTGTGTTGTAGCAGGTATCAGCACTTCATTCTTTTTTATGCTTGAATAATGCTCTATTGTATGGATATATTCATTATTTGATGGACATTTGTGCTGCTGCTACTTTTTGGTTATTGTGAATAGTCCTGGTATGAATATGTGGATTTTCATGTACATGCATTTATTTGAATAACTATTCTCAATTTGTGGAGGGGTGATATGAAGGAGTAAAATTATGGGGTTATATCATAATTCTATCTTTAAGTTTTTGAGTAACCACCAAATTGTTTTCCACAGCAGCTGAACCATTTTACATTGTCACCGGCAATGTGTGAGGGTTCCAGTTTCTCCACATCCTCACTGTACTTGTTTTCTGTTTTTTTTTTTAATTATTATAACTATCTTAGGGTGTGAAGTGGTAGCGCATTGTTTTGCTTTGTAATATCCTTATGGCTAACGATGTTGAGCAACTTTTCCTTGGAAGATGGTAACACTGGGTAAATGGAAGGAAGCTGTGTCTCAAAATAAACCAAAGTTGGTCACTATATACACATGCCATTTTATTGTTGTTACAATGTCCACTTATTGTATTATGTTCATGAGTGAGTGAGTGAAAGTTGATCAGTCATGTCTGACTCTTTGAGACCCCATGGACTATAGTGTCCGTGGAATTCTCCAGACCAGATTACTGGAGTGGGTAATTGTTCCCTTTTCCAGGGGATCGTCCCAACCCAGGGACTGAACCCAGGTCTCCTGCATTGCAGGTGGATTCTTTACCAGCTGAGCCACCAGGGAAGCCCTTATGTTTATAGTCACCAAATCATTTTCAATAACTATATATTGAGCAAATCTATTCGATTCCAGGTATTGTTTTAGCATTAGACATATAGTTGGGAACAAAAAGGACAAATAAGTAAGTACGAAATCTGATATCAGATAGAGATAAGTGCTATAAAGAAAATAAAGCAAGCTAAGGAAACAAAGATTGGGGCCAGAAGAATGTCATGGTAGAAATGATGCTTTGGGAAGTACTCTAGAAAGAGCTGAAATTTTTCATTGAGGCCTGAATTAAATAAGGGAAGGAGAATGTGAATTTCTGAGAGAGGTATTTGAGGCAAGGAAATGTGAAATGAAAAGATTGGGCTTCTTCCCCATTCTCTGAGATTGAGGATGAAATTAGCTATTTTGGTCTGTGTTTTTTTTTTTTCTCTCATTTAAATCTAGGGTGGAAAGCCTGGTGTATCTTTCATTAAAGATTAAAGAGCCATCTACATGTGGCCATGAACTGGAAAGAGACCTAGTGAAAGGAGAAGAGGGTATATATAGCCTGCTGTAGCTCATTTCAAGTATGAGTCAGGCAATCCATTATATCGTCATGACTATAGCCAAGAAATACATGTTCTCTATGAAGTTCATGTCATTCCATGGCCCATATATAATACAGATTCAGACTATTGTCAACATCAGCATTCCAAGAATAACCAACATGTAGGAAGGGATTTAAGGATACAAAAAAAATATTGTATCAAGTTGTAAAAGACATAAGGTCGTCTTAGAAGATGATGTTGTTGACCCAGTCAGGAGGAAATGACTTTATTTAGATTTTCTCCCCTAGAGTGATGATAGTTTTGCATTGATCCATCTACATTCTCTTTCCTGATTGCTCCTATGATCAAGGGTAGAGGAACCGAGTTTTTCTGTGGCCAGAGCTGGCTGAGATTCAAGGTGTGAACTTCAGCCAGGGAACAGATCTTTTCTTTGACACTAACTGGCTTCCACAGAGATGAGGCTTGTGACTTGGCCTCTTCAGAGCACTTCTCCAGCCCTCTGAGCTAACTGGCAGGGGATAATAAACATTTTTTAGCCCTTAAGTGTCTTAAGCACGGTATGGGATGTATAGCCTAAAAGTCTACACTCACACATAATGATAAATCCCAGGAAAGGAGTTTGCCAGTCCCAAGCATAAAATATTCTCTTAATAGTTATAGCATAAGTCTGGAAAAATCTTAGAAATGTCATTTGATCTACCTTTCCACCTCCTTATAGAAATGAATCATGCCAGGAAGGCTGCTGCTGACTGTCTATGACTCTAAGCTTTCACTTATCCTTTTCAAATCCAAATCTCCAATAAAACACAGTAGAAATAAATGCAAACATGATCCATTGGCCTATGTAGAAAGCATTTTTTAAAAGCCCACTTGTGGGCCTTAATGAGATTAGGGTGTACCTACAAAAGCACCTCTCATTAGTGACATATTCTTCGAATTCTAAGTAAGGAAACAACTAAAGCAGATTATCAGGAGTTATGATGCAATAGAAGTGGAGGACCAGATTGTTCTAAAGCTGGGGAAGCAGGCTCAGTGTAGCATCTAGATCCAGTGGTATAGACTTGGTTGGCATTGCCCTGGGGCAGGTAATTGTCACTGAACAAATAATACTGTTTTTGCCAAAGGCTGCATTAAATAAACCTGTGTATTTTCACTGAGCTGTTCATGTCATTCTAAACATTTATTAATACTTAGAACTTTCCCTTATATTTTTTCATCTATTCAAGAGTTTGTTAAAAGCTTCTGTACATTAAAGTCATGATTTTAAGACAGTATTTCATGAAATTGGTTTGAGTGCTAATTTACTAGATTTACCCTAATTTAAATGACCATTCATAGATACCATGGTATTTCATAATATTAATAGTGTTTTGTGATGAATTTGAATCCTTCAATATGTATGGAGTACTGAAATTTTGCTTTTGGTAGATTTTTTTTCTTTATACCCTTGGTGATGAATTTATACTCTTAGTTAGTGGCTCATACTTGGAAAATCAAGCTGAATTCATTTGTAATCTTTTTCTTTTTTGAAGTAGTACTTATATGAAGGGATGTTATAAACCTGCCACCTAAATTTCTTGTCCCTAGCAGCTATAGCCTCTAATACAGCAAGTTCTTCTGGTTGGATTAAGAAAGAATGTCTTCTTTGGAACATCATTATATATCCCATTGGGTCAAAAATATAATGGTCATGTATTTTTTTTGTTTTTAAATTTTAACATGGAAAATGCTCTTCTAGTTAAACTAAAATGTTGTATAGTTAACCATCCAAAGAATATTCTATTGCTTATTGTTTCTAACTATATTTGTGACATTTCCACATGTGACTTCCTGGATGTAGTCACTCATTAGACCTCCAGTTACTTATATTTCCAGTACTATTTATTAGGCACTTACTAGTGGCCAGGAACTGAGGATACAGAATTGAATAGACTTGGTATTTGCACCTCATGAAACTGATAGTCTGTGGGGAAGACAAATTAGTGTGATTTATCTTCCAAAGTTAACTTACAGGATGTTATGAGAGTAAAGAAATGACCATCAAGTAGAGACATGAAGATTGGGTAGGATTTACCTAGAAGCATAAGGGTCATCTATGAACAAAGATAGTGGAGGTGATGGAATTCCAGTTGAGCTATTTCAAATCCTAAAAGATAATGCTGTGCAAGTGCTGCACTCAATATGCCAGCAAATTTGGAAAACTCAGCAGTGGCCACAGGACTGGAAAAGCTCAGTTTTCATTCCAATCCCAAAGAAAGGCAATCCCAAAGAATGCTCAAACTACTGCATAATTGCATTCATCTCACACACTAGCAAAGTAATGCTCAAAATTCTCCAAGCCAGGATTCAACAATATGTGAACCATGAACTTCCAGATATCCAAGCTGGGTTTTAGAAAAGGCAGAGGAACCAGAGATCAAATTGCCAACATTCGCTGGATCATCAGAAAAGCAAGAGCGTTCCATAAAAACATCTATTTCTGCTTTATTGACTATGCCAAAGCCTTTGACTGTGTGGATCACAATAAACTGGAGAATTCTGAAAGAGATGGGAATACCAGACCACCTGACCTGCCTCTTGAGAAATCTGTATGTAGGACAGGAAGCAACAGAATTGGTCATGGAACAACAGACTGGTTCCAAATAGGAAAAGGAGTACATCAAAGCTGTATATTGTCACTGTGCTTATTTAACTTATATGCAGAGTACATCATGAGAAATGCTGGATTGGATGAAGCACAAATTGGAATCAAGATTGCTAGGAGAAATATCAATAACCTCAGATACGCAGATGACACCACCCTTATGGCAGAAAGTGAAGAAGAACTAAAGGGCCTCTTGATGAAAGTGAAGGAGAAGAGACAAAATGTTGGCTTAAAGCTCAACATTCAGAAAACTAAGATCATGGCATCTGGTCCCATCACTTCATGGCAAATAGATGGAGAAACAGTGGCTGACTTTATATTTTTGGGCTCCAAAATCACTGCAGATGGTGGCTGCAGCCATGAAATAAAAAGATGCTTACTCCTTGGAAGGAAAGTTATGACCAACCTAGACAGCATATTAAAAAGCAGAGACATTACTTTGCCAACAAAGGCCCATCTTGTCAAGGCTATGGTTTTTCCAGTGGTCATGTATGGATGTGAGAGTTGGACTATAAAGAAAGCTGAGCACCGAAGAATTTATACTTTTGAACTGTGGTGTTGGCGAAGACTCTTGAGAGTCCCTTGGACTGCAAGGAGATCCAACCAGTCCATCCTAAAGGAAATCAGTCCTGAATGTTCATTGGAAGGACTGATGTTGAAGCTGAAACTCCAATACTTTGGCCACCTGATGCGAAGAGCTGACTCATTTGAAAAGCCCCTGATGCTGGGAAAGATTGAAGACAAGAGGAGAAGGGAATAAGAGAGGATGAGATGGTTGGATGGCATCACCGACTTAATGGAGATGAGTTTGGGTAGGCTCTGGGAGTTGATGATGGACAGGGAGGCCTGGAGTGCTGCAGTCTATTGGGTTGCAAAGAGTCGGACATGACTGAGTGACTGAACTGAACTGAACTGATAAGGGTCATCACAGCTAGAAAAAAATAGCTTATGAGAAGGCCCAGTGGAGGGAGAGAATATGGTCTATCACAGGATGAGAAAGAGGATGTCAACTGGGCTAGACCAAGAGGATTTACTCCTTGGCTTCCCTTCACATTTCTGATTCCCTTATAGCCCTGCAAAGTCTTACCAAAAAATCTCATTCTATTAGGGTATAGAGATGGACCCTCCAAAGCCATAATACACGGTATCACCAATTATGTAGGAGGAAGCAGAGAGAAGGAACTAGATATCTGATGGCTCTGGAAAATTTCCAAATCACAAACATAGTCAGTGGAAAGTGCAGTAGGGCAATTTGAGAACGACAATTAAGTCTGAGAGAGAATTTTCACATTCCAGCATGGCTGAATACAAGAGGTCTATGGTAAGGAGTTGGAATAGTCTGGGCCCCATAAACTCTAAAAACTTACCAAACTCCCTTCTACGATAAAGCTCCCTTCTGAGAAAAAGACCCTAAATGAATATTACAGGGACAAAGGGAAAAGATCTGGATGAAAGGAAAGGAGAAGGACTGGGAGAAGGAGAAGAAGAATATTATCAGCCATCGTTGTGAAATCTGACATAAAACAATAAATTACAGAAGTTTTCTGAATCATATCCCCTTTTAACCATTAAGGAAACAAATTTTTTTTATAAAAATGAGCAACATAGAGATGATTAAGGTTTAGTTTCATATTTGTTTTTTAGAGGGAAAGAATAAATCAAAATAGCATACCCATAGACAATATGTACCAGAAGGATATGACCCCAAAAGATGAGCATAAAATATAATTATCCCTATTTCTAGTTTGTTTTCTACATATAGTTACTTCTAATGAATCCAGAAAACTTTGGTACACTACATGGAAGAATAGCTTACATAAGAATTAGAAACTAAAAATGGGGTGATATACTCAGAAAAGAAAAAAAATTAAAAATTTTTTTAAAAATGAAGGCTAAATTAGAAGAAATGCAAGATCAAATAAGCACAACAAATAATGCCTTTAGATAGCTAGAGGATGAAAAGGAGAAGAATTTAAATGTCAAAAAAAGGGAAGAGATAAGAAGTATTGGAGAGAAAGTAACAAATTAAGAGGATAGGCAAAGAAGATTAATATGTACATAATAGATGTCCTCAAAAGAAGAAACCCAAACTAAAAGACAGCAAGTTCTAAAAACAACAATTTTAAAAATTCTTAAAATTAAAAAAATTATATTTGACACTTTACGTTGAAAGATCAGTCCAAATACTCTCTGAAAAAGTTGCCTCAGAGTAACCAACACCAAGACATAGTCTGTAAAATCAATACTCTTGAAAGAAAAAATCTGAGGGGATCTAGGTAGAAATACCAAATTACTTATAAGGAAAAGAAATTACTAATAAAATCATATGGACATGTTAGAGATGCTATAAGCCAAGAATTTGATATTTAGCCAAGCTGATTTTCAAGTATAAAGTTCTTAAGCTGCTTTCAACATGCAAGAATTCAGAGAATATTGTTCCCATGAGTTCTTCCAGAGAAATTTACAAGAGAATGGGCTTCAGGCAACTAAAGTGAATAGAAATACATTGACATAGCACTGGTGCTGAATAACAAATTTATATTTACAAATAGAATCAATTGTTAGGTAAGGAAAAAAGACATCAAAACTAAAAAGTTGGGAAACCAAACTTTAGTGATAAGGGAGTCACACTGGGGTGATCATACTTTAAACCAGAAAAATATGTAAGTGAATATGGTAGTGAATACCTTAAAATTCAAGGGACCTATTACATGGGGGAGAAAAGGAAGGTTTGTGATTGGTTAGGACTTGTAGGTGGGTTGTAGAGTGGCTGCCAGTGTTCTATTTCTTGACCTGGATGGTATTTAAGAGTGTTTGCCTTAGTAATTCATTAAAATATACATTTGTTTTATGTGATTTTTCTCTATCCATATTATATTCTACCCTAAGAAGTATTTTTTATAGTCTATTTTTAAAGGTTAATAATACTCTCAGCAATCAAGTTGAAGATGGGCTTCCTAGGTGGCTTAGTGGTAAAGAATCTGCCTGCCAATGAAAGAGATGAGGGTTCGATCCCTGGGTTGGGAAGATCTGTGGAGGAGGAATGGCAACCCACTCCCATATTCTTGCCTGAAAAAAAGCCCACGGACAGAGGAGCCTGGCAGGCTGCAGTCAATGGGGTCATGAAGAATCGGACATGACTGAGAACCAAACACACATAAATGATAGGAAGATGACAACTACTTTTAAAAACATAAACAGTTACAGCAATTTGCTCCAAAGTTCAAAAGGCCTTCGTTATGAAAAACTTAATTGTAGTCCATTGCAAAAAAATCTATTAGAATTCCATATTAAGCATATTTAATGGTTTTCTGGGGGGTTGGGGGGAGGAAAACTGCTTAATTTATTTCACCAGAGCAAGAACTGGATGATAGTTTAATAAATAATGTGAAAGATTAAAATATAAACTTCATCTTTTCTTGTAACAAGTTATCTGGTTCTTTGTCAATTGTCATTTTCCCTTTGCATAAACAGTTGGCTATAATTTGAGCTTAATAGAGGAGAAGGGAATGAATACTGATGCTGTCATTATGGTTTAGTTTGAGGACTTTCCACATAAGCCTGTCAAATTACTTCCCTGCCTCTGGGCTTGCAATATGAGTAGAAGCCACATTTGATAGTCAACAATTATTATGGCACTAGAAACTATGAGAAAATGTTAATAACAACAAACCACCGTAGTAGCATGGTGTACAGGCAAGACTGCAGACTGCTGAGTCAAGTAAACCTGAGTTAGCAACTGATCTGCTTCAGTTTCCTGACCTTTAAAATGGGGATAACGATTCTTATCAGAAGTGTCAAGATTCAAGATCATGATGTAAAGCATGGAGTTCAATACTTAGCACATAAAAGGTGCTTAATGGAAAATTATTTTCTCGCATCCCAGTAACAGCAGCTGCTGGTCTTGACATCATAGAGTATTACCAAGGAGGTAACGGGGATTGGAGAAGCAACCGCTTTATTAGGGTAGCTTATAAATTTCCTCAAGTGATTTCTAGAGGAGCATGAGACACAGAAATTATTTTTCCTTTCATTCATGAGATGACCTCATACTCAAGTGGTTTTGTTGGCATTAACTGCAAAACCTAATATTACAGAAGGAACTCCAGGGACTCACTCTTGGCTGATAACACAAACCGGGATTCACAATGGCAGAAAGAACATAGCCTGCTCTCCTGCTTAGGAAACCCTAATACTCAGAAGAGAACACATTTTAAATACCCTCCCTCCCATCCTTAAATACTGTGCTAAATTTAAAACAACTCACTAAGAAATCTCAGTGCAAATTTTTCACAAACTAGGATGAAATCACAACTCAATTCAGAACTCAGATAAGTTTTCTTTGTTTTCTTCTCACGTCTGAATTGCTTCTAGATTGGTCTTTTCTAACTCAGAAGCCATTTTTATTCAAGAAGGGTTGTGTGGTTTCCTGAAGCAACTGCTTGGCTAGAAACTTCAGCAAAATGGGTAAACTTGTTTTTCCTTTCCCTGTTCAGTCCCCACACTTTAGAAATGTTTTCTAGTAACATGTACATCAAGCAAGTAGTTGTTTCAAAGTCAGATTTGGAGGGAGTACTAATGGTAGGAGTTATTTCTAAGGGGCCAGATGCCAAAGAATATCATATTTTCACTCATACATCCTCAATCTCTAAAACAAATTAATGTGTGAAATGCTGCTGGGCTGGCTTACAGAAATGCTAGCAGAAATCCAGTGAATGCTGGATGGGAGATATACTTGTTTTCCCCAGAGGCCATTTCAATATTGCTAATTCTTAACTGGCCTGGCTGGTGTATTTGACAAACAGCCCAATAGAAACATTTGCTGTTTGATATTTTTTGATTCATCTGATGAAGACTGCATGCAAGGCACTCATGCAGATGTAGATGTCAGCAGTAAGAGTAGCATTTTACATTTTTTCCGGCAACTTTTCATCCAAAGGCCTCGAAGAGCCTGATAGGTATTAAAACACTCCCTTAGAAAAGAGAAACAAGTTCTTGCTAGAAGAGAATGATAGAACTGTGGGAAATTACATAAGTTTAGACCAGCTTCTCACCTGCAAATAGGTGGTGGTGAAGCCATGATTAAGCTCTGTTTCCTTATCGGTCCTGTGGGCAGCTCTCTGGGCAGTTAGGCAATACAGATGGTCTGGGGTATTCAGTCCTTAATTCTTTCCTAAACTTTTTGAAATGAAGTGTTTCAAAATATTTATATTTTTCCACTACAATTTGTGATCTTATAAGTTTTATTCAATATTTATATCACTTTCATGCTTGTCTCCACAAGATAAAATTTGGCTACCACCAAAATCCAGAAATTTCTTTTCTCTTATCTCTTTCTTACCATCTTTGTCTTACTCCTGATGTTACTGTTCCAGAAAAATGTATTATTATTCTTATTAGTCTAATCCTTGTTGCATGTGTTACTGCATCTTGCTTGTGCTAGAAAATAAGATTAGGAAGAAGAAAGAACTGAACTTCTGGGCTCTGATCTGGAAAGAAATCTTGCTAGCTAAGGTTGAAATTTGTGTTCTCTTCTGCCTGACTTTCTGGTGAGTTGTTCATGAGGTTAATTTTAAACTGAGGACTGATAAATGTTGATAACGCTAAAAAAGAATTTTTGATATCTTGATCAAATGGAATTCCTTAACATCATAGCTTATATTCCCTTTTATTAACATTTCCTGAGAGATAAATGTGTGTGAGGCACCAAGCTAGTTATAAAGAAAAATGGTGGCCTGATCAGGCCACCATTCCTACCTGCAAGAAGTTCAATATGACAGTAGCAATGGCAATGAGATAAACTTATTGTCAAAGGTTGTCCTGGCTAGTAGTAACAGCAAGATAACTAGTTAACACACGATGCTAATGGTAAACACTTTAAAAAATATGATGTTTAATCCTCTTCCCCTATCCCATCTCTGTCACACACACACACACATTAATTGTCCAACTAATTAGAGAAGGAACTCTCAGGTTATGGTTTTGCCTTTTTAGGGAAGACCATCTGAATTTCTCAGTGTTGTCATATATTTTACAGTTTCAAAAGACAATGACCAGCAAACATTACTACAGTCCAACAAGCAGTAGTGATATCTTACAACAGAATAATTCACTTTTTTCTACACTATATGCATTATCCATAAGAATGGAATCTCTTACAGGAAACAGAAAAGTGCCTAACTAGATGCTATGAACATATGGGAGAGAGGAGACTTTTCAACTCTCTTTTCTGGATAAGCCATTCAGAATGCAAAACTGGCTCCTAGGAAGTGGAATAAAATACTTATTAATATTTCGTTTTCTTATAATGCCCAGGATTGAGCATGAGGTGCTGCTAGAGCTGAGGCTGGGAAAAGGGTTCTCTTCCCTAGAGTCGTAGAGGCTGCTAGGGCAAGGGGAGATGTAGTGTGAGTGTGGTTAGAATAGAGGAAGAGGAAGATGAGTAGGCCAAGCAAGAAGGGCATGAAAGACCAAAAAGGAGCCAAAAACAGAGGAGGACTTGGAACAGGTTGTTTGTAGACAGGGTTAAGGCAGAGAGATGGAAAAGTGAGAGAGGTGCACGCCAGAAAGAAGGTGAAGTAGGAAGGGGGGAAAGTAATCCTAGCAAAGTGAGGAAAGAACTATGCTGTAGTTGTTCCCTTGCATGGTTTGCATATATGTTGAGTTGGCTTGTGGTGGGGAGAAGGAGCTGTACGGAATTATACAGTTGTAATTAAATATGTATGTATCAGTATCACACCTATTTATACACTGGTAGCCTGTGTAAGTTTGAGGAGCCCTGGCTTCCTTCTCTCCAGTTGCCATATTAATTGCTGAATATCACCCCATCATCACCGTGCTTTCAGCAGACCAGGAGAGCACCACCCTTTAGCTCTGTGCTACCTTTTAACTACTGTTGGCATATATTGCCTGTCTTGTTCCCTCATTTGTAATGCCAAAAGTCAAGGACTCCTTGATAGTTTATTCCTTGGTCTTATGTGATATGTATTGTTCTATGTGCTTCCCTTGTGTCTCAGCTAGTAAAGAATTCACCTGCAATGTGGGAGACCTGGGTTCAATCCCTGGGTTGGGAAGATCCCCTGGAGAAGGGAAAGGCTACCCACTCCAGTACTCAGGCCTGGAGAATTCCATGGACTTGTATAGTCCATGGGATCACAAAGAGTTGGACACAACTGAGCGACTTTCACTTACTGTTCTACATTATCTAGGGGAAGCCAACTCAACTATTTACACTAATCCACATACAAGAATTGGAGAAGGAAATGGTAACCCACTCCAGTATTCTTGCCTGGAGGATCCCATGGACAGAGGAGGCTGGCAAGGCTTTAGTCAGTCCATGGGGTCACAAGAGTTGGGCACGACTGAGAGACTAAACCACCACCACCACATACAAGAATCGCCAAAGATAATTTTGCATAAGTAGTAACCCAAATCTGGCTCAGAACAAAATGCTGGTGTGATGTTTTGCACATGGCAAAGTATTCAATTGTTGCATGGATGTGTAGGACAATACCACCAACCAAGACATTCTCTTTCATTGATTATACTTATTTTCAGATTTACTCTGTGGGATGCTTCCTTGAATGCTTTATTCTAACTTGACAGTGGCAGTGGAGTGTAATTTACAATGACTATTTCCCATTGGGTTAAATTATGTCATAAATTCAGATAATTTCTTCAATAAAGAAAAGATCCAGACAGCTATTTTTGTTCCTTTGGGGTGGGCGTCAGGGACATGGAATGAGGTTTTTGGCCTTACTTTGTAAAAACTATGTTGCTCCAAGTCAAATGTTTAAATCCTCCTGAAAATGTTATCTTTTTACATACTGCTCCACATATATATATATTTGACAAAACTGATAATGGGAGTTTCTTTACCAAATCTTATTCTTTTCTCCCAGGAAAGATTTCATCATTAAGGGAATAAGGTTACTGAGCATTTCACATGGCTGCCTGAAAAAATATCATCTAGATGATGCACAGTTAAAAAAATGACAAGTATCTGAGAAAATACACATCTGGAACATGATGTAAACTTTACCCTCAAAGCTATTGCCATTTTGATTTAGGTGTATATAATTTTATAATTATGAAATCCTCTAATAATTATTGCATTCATCTACTGCTTTACAGTCCTTTTAAACCTAGGTGAGAATTTATTCAATAAATATTTATTCCTTGCCTACTATATACTAAGACTACACAAAGTTCTGGAATCTATTATTTTTATTTATCCAGCCAATCATATAAGAATGGAGATGACAGTCAGAACCCAAAATCAGATACTATAATTCTCAGTTTAGACCCATGCAATTCAAATTTTCTGAACTAGTAACCCTATTTGAAAGGAAAAGTACTAGGTGGGTATTAGTTTCCCAAGGCAAGCAAGTGTGAAGTAGCAAGCTATTATTGTTTTTGGCATGTTAGTAAGAGTAGAAACCAGCCTCCTTGAAAAATCTACCCGGAAAGCAAAGTTTACCTTTAACATTCCCCATTTTCCTTTCTCTGTCCCGCTCGTACTTTTGGCAGTCCCTCGTCTCCATTATTTATTGCCTTCATTTATTCTTTCTGTTCACTCACCAACCAGTTATTTTTCAAACAAGAGTAAGGCCAGTAGAGAAATAAAGATATGAAAGGGAGAGACCCTGTATAAGGCAGCTACTGATTATGTTATAAAGTTAAGTCATGTCCAGGCATTACCACAGTACCAAGAAGAACATGACAACTGCTGTTTAGTTACATAACTGTGAGAATGCAGAGGTTGTAAAGAACCCAAGCTCTAACTGAGACCTGCCTTCTCTTGAACTACCCTTCCTCTCAACCAGAGGCTCTAGACCTTTGATGCAAATGAGTATCACCTGCTGAGTTTTAAAATTCCTGCTACCCAGGCCAAATCCAAGTCTTGTTTAAAAAAAAAAAAATCTCTGGAGATGGGACTCAGATTTTTTTTTTTTAATTGGCTATTTCACTGTGCAGCCTAGGTTGAGAAACATTGTCCTAAATATCTCTCCTTTTTAAAAATCTCATGTTACCCTAACTTCAATATAGAAGAGGCAAATAACTTTAGGGAAAACATTCAGTTTTCTCATTGTGTTGACAACCCCCTTCCCAAAGCAAATAAGCAAACAAAATCTAAGCTAAAACAACAATAGCAGCAACAGCATAACTGTTTTCTGTAAGTTCTTGAAGTTGAGGATTAGAAATTACCAAAAATAAAAAACAAATAAAAGAGATTTTGGTTATCATTAGTGGAAGAAGAAGTAAAATAGAAAGAAAGTCATGTCCTGGAGTGTGGTATAGTTGGAGAGATATAGGGAAGAAAGCTGCTGAAGGGGAGATTTAGTAGGCAACCTATTTGGTCAGCGGCTTCCCAGGTGGCGCTAGTGATAAAAAACCTGCCTTACAATGCAGGGGATATAATAGATGCAGGTTCGATCCCTAGGTTGGGAAAATGCCCTGGAGGAGGGCACAGCAACCCACTCCACTATTCTTGCCTGGAGAATTCCATGGACAGAGAAGCCTGGCGGGCTACAGTCCATAGGGGACTTGTATGGAGTCGGAGATGACTTTGCACACACACAATTTGGTCAGTTGCAATGATCTTGGACAAAGGAGGTGGAATTGTAGTAGGAAGTCTGATATGTTGACAACAAACCTTTAGCATTTATTCCAGTAAATTGCTCAATATGAGATCAGTGGCTGAGTTATTAAGACTTTGACAAACAAAACAAAACACAAGTCATAAATAAGGACTAAGAATCTGACCCTTAGTGTGATGGATGGGGGTGGAAGTTAGGCAAGCATAACAGAGCCCCCAAATTTGGCCACTGTAATGAAATTATGAAATGTGTTGGCATCAATGCAAAAGTCTGGTGTCAGCAAGTAAAAATGAAGTAAAACAACATAGAAAAGATTGGTTTTGAAGTGGTCCGTTTACCTCCAGTGCCTGAAAGCATCCTTTCCATGTTCTTCCTTCATATTTTATTGCTAGTGAGGTAGACTAGGAAGTCCAGGGCTTGAACAGACCCAGATTCTAGCTTTGGTTCCTTATTTACTATCTGTAGGACCTTGGGGGTATAGTTTAATTTTCTGGGCCCCAGCTTCCTCTTCAGTGAACTCAGAGATAACATCTATTTCAAAAAGCTGTGAAAAATAAAGAACAAATAATACAGTCGAAGCTCTTAATAATTTCAAGACTCTTTCTCCTTTGTCTCTTTTAACTGCTGTTATCTCTAAAGTGAAGTCACTCTGTTGTGTCTGACTCTTTGCGACCCAATGGACTGTAGCCTGCCAGGCTCTGCCATCCACGGGGTTTTCCAGGCAAGAATATTGGAGTGCAATTCCAGGAAAGAATATTTCCTTCTCTAGGGTATCTTCCCAACCCAGGGATAGAACCTGGGTCTTCCACACTGAAGGCAAACTCTTTATCATCTGAATGCGCCCGATCTCATCTGATCTCAGAAGCAAAGCAGGGTCAGACCTGGTTAGTTATCTCTAAAGGCACCTTCAATTCTTGCAGATGTAGAGCAGATAAAAATTTTGTACAACAAACTTGCTGATAGTAAAAGTAACTTCCTGGGGTAGGAATGGAGCCTAGGTAATTCTTGCTTAAACATGATAGTCATCTGCCATGAATAAATTTGTTCAAATCACTGGGAACTGAATATTTTAAAAACTTTTTAGTTTGTTTTATTTTTGGCTGCTCTGGGTTTTCATTGCTGTTCATGGGTTTTTCTGTAGTTACAGTGAATGGGGGCCACTCTTTGTTGTGATGAATGAGTTTCTCACAGCAGTTTCTTCTCTTGTTGTGGAGAACAGGCACTAGGGCACTCGGGCTTCAGTAGATGAAGCACGTGGCTCCATGGTTTCAGTTCTAGAGTGCAGGCTCAGTAGTTGTGGCACACGGGCTTTGTTACTCCATGGCATGTGGGATCTTCCCGGGCCAGGGATCAAACCCGCGTCCCCTGCATTGGCAGGCAGATTCTCATCCCCGTACCACCAGAGAAGTCTGATTGAAGATTTTTGACCTTCTGATTACCTGCAGATGAGGTCTTGCCCTCGATTAGCTGACCTAGGGGCAAAGTCAAAGACTGGCAGGGACTTGCAGGTCTGAGGCAGGAGTGGGGACAGAATGTGTGAAACTGGAGTGTGAAAATGTGTTCACTTCAGGATTCAGACTTTTTTTTTTTTAATATCCTGCAGGTTATTGGCAAGCAGGGGTTAAGCTCAGTTGTTGCTATATTTGATTTTTCAAGAAAAGTCAGACCCATATTTAATGTAAACTCTCCCAGTTTTTGACGGGAGATGACTAATTTCATTTTCTTTCAACATTATGTGGGCCAAACAAAACACATCTGAATACTGCCTGTGTGCTACCAGCCTGCGACCTTTGCCTTTTGGAGGTCCTTTTTGCTTTTAGTGCCCTCTACTCTGAGCCCAGGAATAAGTGTATTCATCTCAAATGACAGGCTTACCCTAATGAATACCCCCACTTCCAGATAAGTGTTTCCTGTTGTTAGTGTTTTATTATCCATAATTAATGTTACCTTCCAGGCAATTCTTTTGCAAATGGCCTCTTGTTCCAAAGTTAAAATCGATTATAATATTTCCTGTTACTTGCTAAAGTGTGTAGACTTAATTTTCTGCTCGTTAGTTTTATCTAACACATCTGCTGGCTGGTTTCACTTCCTCAGGGCCCAACTTCATTTTGCACCAACTCTTGGGAGGTAAAACTTAATAAACTTTCACTTTTGTAAAGCTGAATATTTTTAAAACATATTGCAGAAATAGTCTTCTACTTCACTTGTTATGGACTGAATAGTGTCCTCCCCAAATTCATGTGATGAAGTGCTGACCTTCAATGTGACTATATTTGGAGTCAGAGCCTTTAAGAAGGGATTAAGGTTAAATGAAATATTATTTTTTTGGACCAGGGATTGAATCCAGGCCCTCTAAAGTAAGAGTGTGGAGTCCTAATCACTGGACTGACAGGGAACTCCAGGTTAAATGAAATCTCAAGGATGGAGCCCTAATCCAATAGGACTGATGTCTTTATAAAAGGAAGAGATACCAAGAGTGCAGATACCCAGAGGAAAGACCATATGAAGATACAGTGAGAAAGTGGCCAACTGCAAGTCAGGAGGAGAGCGTTCGCCAAGAACCACACCTGCCAATGTACATGTGTGCTCAGTCACTCAGTTGTGTCTGACTCTTTGTGACCCTGTGGAGTGTTAGCCCACCAGGCTCCTCTGTCCATGGGATTTCCCAGGCAAGAATACTAGAGTAGGTTGCCATTTCCTCCTCCAGGGGATCTTCCCAACCCAGAGATCAAACCCAAATCTGCTGCATCTCCTACACTGGAGGTAGATTTTTTACCATTGCATCACCTGGGAAGCCCATAGCTGCCAAGACCTTGATCTTGAACTTTGGCCTTCAGAACTGGGAGGAAATAAACTTCAGCTGTTTAAGCCACCCAGTCTGTGATATTCTGTTTTGGTGGCCTCAGTAAACGAATCTTCCACCTTTAACTACTGTATCTTTGGTGTCTGATGTCATTCCAGTCATGCTTAGAGAAATCCCACTTTTTAGACTCTCATCTTGCTTCCCGTTCAAAACAGTGTAGACATTTTTATATCATCAATCAAAAGAGTCCCCTGCCTGAAAAATATATCCAACTCTCTCTGTCATGGCAGAATACCAACTATTTGGTGACTCACCCATAAAATGTGAGATAAAGGAAACCAATCCTTTTCCCGAGTTTTAAAACTTCTCCTCGTTTGTCAGCTGCTCCTGTGAGTCGCACGATGCCAACCTTCTTGAGGCTGGAGAGCCACCTGTATGCATGCTCATCGTCTTTTAAAACATCTTCGAAATCCAGAGTAGGCAGCTGGAACTCTGAGCCCCAGTACTGACACTCTGTGAGTTATGAAAAAGGAGAAACCAGTGTTAAAAACACGGTTTTAACATACAATGAGAACTTCAGAGAAGGAACTAGTTTATTGAAGCTGACCTTTGATCTATCACGGAACAGACTAAAGTTCAATCATATTAGAAATGCCCAAATTACCAGCTCTTCTTCCCTGGATCCAGGCCAGTGTACTCAGGCTTTCTGCCTGCCAGTGTGCAAGACCCATGACTGGTGTTCACTATAGCACTTTGTCAAGAGAATGTTTATCTTGTGGATGGTTCTTGATACTTATGTCCTTAGGGCTTCTCTGCCTGGACATTGCTTAGAAATAACCTTGAAATACTGTGCATTTTTAACAGCCAAGTTAAATTACTCAATTCCAAATAGAGAGAAAATGAGAATGATGTGTTAGAATAGCCTATGCCTATCCCTAGGGGTTGGGCGGGTGGGCGGTGTTTGCCATGGTAGGAACTGCCCCTCCTTTCTCTTATTTCAACTGATAAGAAGCTTTCTCTGGGGTCAACTTGTTCATGGGAGTCAGCAAAAGCTGTCCATTGAGAGGAAAAGTTGGGCCATGTTGTTTTGCCAGAGCAGGCTGATTAAAGTGGTAACAATGAGATTAGAACAATTTGGAATATACTCATAATTTTTTTGGGGGGGTGGAGGGTGTAAAACATGTTATTGGTCTTTCTTGATTCTATTAGCTACCCAATAATTTTTTGTTGGTTTATTTTTTCAATAAGCCTGATGGTGGTGTTTGGTGGTAGTGATTTAGTTGCTGAGTTGTATCTGACTCTGCGACCTCATGGACTGTAGCCCACCAAGCTCTTCTGTCCATGGGATTTTTCAGGCAAGAATACTAGAGTAGGTTGCTATTTCCTTCTCAAAGGGATCTTCCCGACCCAGGGATCGAACCTGGGTCTCCTGCATTGCGGGCGGATTCTTTACCGACTTAGCCACCAGGCAGTAAATCTTCAGGAACTCTTTATCTATGGAAGACTTGGACATGGAAGGTGACCATTAAAACACAATATGTCATAAAGTAACAATAATAAAAATTGATAAAAACAAATAAATAAAAGCAGTAAGATAGTGAAGATAAGCCACCTACAACAGTATGGATTAGACAGACTCAAAGGTGACAAACCAAACAAAAGTACACAATTTGTTGGATGCTATAGTTGAAGTACATTCAAGATACTATTCAAGAAGTACATTCAGAAGATCTGAAATATCAGATCTTCTGATCCCTCATTAATGCTCCTTCTATGATGCCAGTTATTCTTTTAAACACATGAAGTTCCCCATGTCTGTCCCTCATGCCTCAGCTATTTCTTCTAAAATCAGACAGAGCTGGTTTTTATGGGCCCAGCATGCTTGCGCTGTACCACTCTGCTCTCTAACAAGAGTTGGATTTATATGAAAGAACTTCTGTTCAAGAGGAGATCTGCTTGACTTTTGAATATTGGATTTTATGGTTTTTTGCTTTGCCACTCCTATTTGCCCTTCGCATTTACAGTCTCCAGATTGTAATATTTGATACCCATCATAAAGGCCTGTGAAAAGAAGGTGATAAATGTCATAAATACTGCTTATTGGCTACATGGATAGAAAAGTCATTTGGCTTCCCATAAAGAGAAAAGTTTCCTGGGCAAAGTATCAGCGTTAAAGAGAAAAATGATAAATCACTATCTCCTCTTTCCAAACCTTACACCTAAGTGGACTATACCTAGAATCTTAAAAAATATTGAAAACAACTTTAAGCTTATTTAGCCCCAAATGAAAACTGTAAGTCCATAGAGCATTAGAGGTAGATGAGATTTTCACATTGACTTTAGGATATCCCATCACTATGGGTTCTTATTATTGGATAGAAAGATCATCTAAACTATGGCTGAGGAGTTCTCATATCTTGGGCACTGTAATAATCTGGCTAAGGGCAAATTTTTCATTCCTGTATAGACTGCTAGATGGATTAGCTGTGGTCTACATGGTCATGTACTGCAATGTGTGATGTCTTTATTACAAAGGGTTAAGTAATTTATTGATGAGCCTTGTTATAATACTTAAAAGAAAAATTTCATGTCTTATTGAGAGAAAATCAGCCTGGAGAGATAGTATGGTCCAGACTGCAGTGTTGTCAAGTAGAACTTTCTGAGATGCTGGAACTATTTTCTTTCTGTACCATCCAGTACTGTAGCTGCTAACAATATGTGGGTATTGAGACCTGGCATATCGATAGTGGAACTGAGGGACTGAGTTTTTTCCTTCATTTAATTTAAACTGACTTAAACTTTGATTTGGGCTTCCTAGGTGGCACAGTGGTAAAGTATCCGCCTGCCAATGCAGGAGACACAAGAGACACGGGTTTGATGCCTGGGTTGGGAAGATCTCCTAGAGTAGGAAATCTCAACCCACTCCAGTATTCTTGCCTGGAAAATTCTATGGACAGAGGATACTGGTGGGCTACAGTCCATGGACTAGCAAAGAGATGCAACTGAGCAAACACACACAAATTTTAATTTAAATAGCCACATGTAATTGATACTATATGAACTAGGACATGAATAGAATAAAGGACTTGGAGCTAAAGAGACTTGGACTTGAGTCATCATATTGCCCCTTACCAGCTTGTTTCTTTGTCTTTTATCTGATCTTCCATCCCTAATAAAATAACCATACTAATATTTGCCTTGAAGGTCATATGTTAACCATGCAATGAGTTTATGCAAGGAGTCTGGTATAGTGCATAGCACATAGTAGACTAAGAAAATACATAATATAACAATTGGTATTTGCTGAATACTTTCTAGAGTCAGCTTCAATCCAAGGTGCTCTCCATACATTATTTTTGAAAATCCGTAATAAATATACATAGGAATACTGTGATTGTTTCAGTATTCCCATGCTACAGAGAAGGGAACAGAAAGCTGAGTCTAGCAGCTAATGATTTGCAGAGCTAGTTAAGCAATTTCAGGTGACTAATTCCAAAGTCTGTAATTTTAGCAACTACGCAGAAAATAAACATTTGATGCCTTGAAATACTGTTGTCACATGTATTTTTAAGTCCTATGTCTGAATGTTCGCAGCTTACTCTATCCCTTACACGGAAAATCTCCTTTCTGGATGAAAAGTAAAGCAGGGCAAGTTACAATTAGGAACACTTCGTCTGGACATGTTCAAGCCTGAGTGTTTAAAGATAAACCTTGGCTCCCAGTCAGGACTTTCAATGCAGAAAAAACTTTACAGCTAGGTTTCACGGCACAACTCCACAACAACATTGCTATTCACTGCTTTTGTGAAATGAACCAAGGCTTAAAAATCAGCTAGCTTCTTTTCAAAAAATTTATGCCAATACAAGTCAGTGATCCATGCCAGTAGTTTTACTTAAGGCCATTATCACTTTCCAGAGAGTTTTGGTGACTGCGTAGCAGGGAAATGTAATAAATAGAGATGGAAAAAAACACTTTCACAAGATGTAAATGTTTTAAAAACTTTTGTATTTTGAACACTTTGTGGATTCAAGAAGGACTGCTTAGGGTACACACTATATACATCAAAATATATTTATAGCGTATTTTAATGAATTTTTGTTTCTACATGAGTTGTTTTCCTGTTATAGAGTAACACACACATGCTCTCAAACACACATGGACATACAAACACAATATCCAATATTCTCATCTAACTCATAGAGAATGAATTATATTCTTTCAATAAATATGTTATTCTTTACATGTGGAAAGTTAACCATATTCACATAAAGACTAAAGATAAGGCAAGGCTGTTAATATAAACATCAATCTGTACTATAAATAATTTCACATTCATAGGATTTTACTATCAGGGATTGGTCACAGTACCTTTCAAGTTCTACAAAGTTTATAGTGTTCCAACTATAGCTCATATTTTGGTGGACCTAGACAGCCGCTTTGCAAAAATCAGTGACCGAGGGCCACAGTCCATCATAGAATCTGTGTCCTAACATGAGCCACTGATAGACTCAGTAATGCCAAGTGTAATTTTCAAGGATAGCATTGTGACTAACCAGTTTCCAAATTCATCATAACATCCTCAATATAAAATATTCTAGTTTTCCAAGAGAAATAAACTTCATCTTAATAAATCCAACCAGTAGGATCATTCTGTGATCTATGTGTAGATCCTATGATATCTGAACAGAAACTCTGATGTTGAAAAGGTAATTTGGAAGCATTTTCCCAGTCTCCCCCAACCATGAAACCTCACCACCAGGGACCATATGAAAACACACTGGCCTAGAAGAAATCATTTGTCAGGTGAATACATTGAAAGTAAACTTAAATTTCACACTTGGGTCTGGATACATAAACAGTATGGAAAATGACGGAATATTTAAGGCATGAACCACCCTTTCTAATTTAACTTATGGCCCTACTAATAAATACTTCCTTGAACATGTGCTTCACACATCATAAAATTTATGCACAGGCTACATGCTGGCTTTCAAGGAACCATTTGTACAAGGCTTGCTTTTCAGGGTTAAACCTCACATTCCTGAATCCTGACTTGTATTTCAAAAAAGGAAAAGACACAAAGAAGCTCTTCAGTTGAAGATTCATGAATGCGGTGTGCAGGGTTACAGTGTGTTATTTCATGAATCTAGGACCTTCTGTTCACCTGTACAGAACTGTGCCTGAAACAACTGTCTGAAACAGCTCATCTCATGTGCTGAGGATCAGCTGATGGCTTACTATCTTTTCCTGTAGATATCTTGCAGGGGCCCAGCCATAAACCAAATCTGACCCCCAGGAGTGGAAAGGCACCTGAGTGGAAATAGGGCTTTGATTCTCTTTTCTGCACTAAGGACTTGCTGCCCTCTTTGGAAAGGGCACCCTTGTCTCTTGTCTAGTGAACTCAACCTAACTTCCAAGATCTTGGTCATTTGTCCTCTTTTAGATTGAAATCTTCCAGAAGCTGACCCTAAGATGAGGATTTGAATGCAAGCAACTTACTAAGGTGAGAGTTGGACCATGAAGTGCCAAAGAACTGATGCTTTTGAACCGTGGTGCTGGAGAAGATTCTTGAGAGTCTCTTGGACAGCAAGGAGATCAAACCAGTCAATCCTAAAGGAAATCAGTCCTGAATATTCATTGGAAGGACTGATGCTGAAGCGCTAATACTTTGGCCCCCTGATGCAAAGAGCTGACTCGTTAGAAAAGATCCTGATGCTGGGAAAAATTGAGGGCTAGAGGAAAAGGGGGCAACAGAGGATGAGATGGTTGGATGGCATCATGAACTCAATGGACATGAGTTTGAGCAACCTCTTGGAGATGGTGAAGGATAGAGAAGCCTGGCATTCTTCAATCCGTGGGGTGGCAAACAGTCAGACATGACTGAGCAAAATAAACAACAATTTACTAAGGAGGTCTCCCTGGAGGCACCAATAGGAGGTGAGGAAGTAAAACAGGGAAGCAGGCCTCTGGATGGGTGGTTTTTTTTTTTTTTTTAACTTTTTATTTTATATTGGAGTATAGCCAAATAACAGTATTGTGATAGTTTCAGATGAACAGGTGAGGGTTTTGCAGCCAGGACTCAGCACTGCTGGACCTCATGGCAATGCTGTAGACTATACTTCAGATTCAGAGTTATCCTACCCAGAGACAAGGAAGCGGAGATGCACAGGCTACCCATACCCACCACTTATTGGTTGAGAGCTGTTTCTGGGGATTCATTCCTGGGTCTCCTGGCCTTCCCTGTGTGTTGGTCAAGCAGGCTCCCTTAGGCAGAGAGGACCCTCCAGGAGCATGGCAGGCTTGTGATAGGAAGCTGTTGGCATGTACGAGAAGAGCGCTGAGGAGCACTGATGCGGCCGTGACAGCTTCTGCGAGGCCCTCCTTTGGGATCTGCAAGACTGGGCTAGGATGGCTGTCTCCTGTGGCGCCCAGCACCATACACAGCTCAGTCCCAGTGCTCACCACAGTGTGCTGAAAGGATCTTTCACTTACTCTGTACATGTTTGTTGAAAGCCTTGGCTATGTGAAAGAGAACGTGTTAGTGAATAAAAATAGATGTGATCGCTGCCCTTGGGAGGGAAAAGGTGAATAAATAAGGAAGCAAAGACATAAATACATAAAACTAAACACTGTAGCAAGTGCTATGAGCATAACAAATGGGGTATATTGACAAAAAAATCACTGGAAGTGGGATGGAGACCCTACTTAGACATGGCAGATAAGAAAGGTCTAACTGAAAAGATGCTGTTTAAGCTGCATCCTGAGGGGTGAGAGAAGTCAATCATGCAAAGGGCAGAGAAAGTGTCCAAATAGGAAAGACAATAGGAAGAGGGGTGATCTCTTAGCTTATCAGAGGAACTCAAAGTCACTGAGGCTAAGACACCCTAGACAGACGTGGGTGTCGCAGATGAAGTATAAAAGTAAGCAAGGGTGGGCTAGGTGGGTCCTCATCTCTCTCTCTCTCTCACTAGACTGCAAGCTCCTTGCAAACTACAGGGATCCTGTCATTTATCTTTATTTCCTCCTGGCTGTTGCCCCTAACTCCTTCTCCTGCTGGTGTACAGTGCAGGGCTGGCACTCAACAGATTTTCAGAAGACTACTATGTTCTGTATCCTTCATAAAATATTTGCTTATTTCCTAACGATGAAGCAACCCAAAAAGAAGACAGTATCTGAGCACCCTTTAGCATTTTAAAAGATAGAGAAATCCATAAAACCTTTCCTATAGGTGATAATTTTGCCAAACTTGAAAAGTCTCCTTGAGAATGTATAAACAAGTTTATAAGTTGCTTGAAAGAAGAGGAACACATTTTTGTTCTGGACTATTAGGTACCTAGTATATTATATATGTTCAGCCCTATGACAAGAGTGACCATACAGTTGGAAAAAATGAAAACACAGGAAATTATGAAAGAGCACTAAAGGACAGTGTGATAAACATTTACAAAAACAGAAGCTAACACACTTACTAGGCACTTTCTAAGCACTTTACATGGAGTGACGCATGTAATCCTCACAACAACCCCATAATAGAGATTCTAGTACTGTTCCCATTTTATGGATGAGACAGGCATCAGTATCTTAGGTAAGTGATGCAACATCACACAGCTGATGTTAAGTCAGAGCTGGGATACTACAAGAAGAACTGGACTCCAGATATTCAGAAAAAATTTGTTGAAGGATAACAAGCACCGAAGGATGTCAGGAAGGAAGATTAATATCTCAGACTTCCTTCGAGTTGGCAGTGCAAACCGAAAATTCAATTTTACCCTCTGTTATTATTTTAACTATCCTCTTTGACATCCTGGAAAAGTTGTAGAACACCCTCTTGATGGCTTTTAATTGCACAACACATGTCTCCCTATGGAGCAACCCACTCTGGTTCTAGTCAGCTCCAAATGACACAATCTTCTTCCTTGTACAAAGTCACATCTACCTCTGTCACCTTATTTGAGGCACTAATTCAGTGCTCCAGAATCACACAGAATATGGCAGTCTTGGAGAAGGTATAAAGACAGTTACTGAACTGAGTTTTTCTTTCCAAGGCTAAATAAATAGCCCCTTTCTCACCTATATTTTTCATGTTTTATGGCTACCAAGCCCCATACCATCCTCTCTGCTCTCCTCTGGTTGATGCTTTCAAGTTTGCTGATGCCCTATAACAGCCTGGGTGTCTCAATTAATCAGGCATAATACTATAGGTGTGCTCTGGCCATACCTACACAGTGGGCTCGCTACTACATTTTTATTCATGCAGCCTAAATCTGATTAACCTTGTTTGGGCAGTCTCAAGTCTGTTGACTCAGCTTAACTTTTCAGTCAGCCAAAACATGTAAGAATTGCCCCTCAGCCAAGTCCTCATTTCTAAAGCTAGTTCACTGAGAATGTACTAAGTACTTATGTAGAAATGAGATGCAGGGACTTAGTGTCAAAAGTTTGAGGGTGACAGATCTGGATTCAAGTCAGAATTTTGACACTTTCTGTCTGCATGACCTTCGGAAAGTGATATCTTCTCTCAGTTCAATTTCTTTACCTGGAAAATACAGGGTGGAAATAACCTGCAGGATTGCAGTGAAATTTAAATGAGATGGTATCTTGAAAGAACTTGACATAGCACACCTAACTGCACTTGAACCAGAGCAGCTGAACGTGGCTGGATGAAAACATACCATGATGACCAATTTTATTGCATACTCTTTAATCTATAGTTAACTCTGTCCCATACTCCCCTAGCTGACTGTTTATCATGTTCTCTATCCTCAGTCTTCCCACACTTCCTCCTTCTACTCATGCTTAGCTGACAGCTTTGCTTCCTGTTTCAGTAAAAATTAGAAGGACTCGGAAGAGACTTCCATTCACCCCCATCACCACATCGAACAACCTGCCTGTATCTGTGTTCTTATCGTCTCTTGATGTGGTATAAATAAGTTCATAAATTTTGTGATCTCATTCTCTACCAAAAGCAAATTCCTTAAGGACAGAATCTTTTTCTGTTTTGTTCATCACTGTATCCCCAGCACAGAGAACAGCGCCTGGTACAATTCTATAATGCATGGAAGATATTCGAAAAATGGTACCTGTTATTAATATTAGTTTTTTTCTCTTGATTCCAATTTTCTAGTGGGGCAGACAGTCAAATACACAGACATTGGCCCTTGAGTGCAATAATGGCAATGGCACAGAGAAAGCATGTGTGCGAGCTTAGTTGCTTTAGTCGTGTCTGACTCTTTGTGACCTTATGGACTGTAGCCCATCAGGCTCCTCTGTCCGCTGGATTCTCCAGCCAAGAATACTGGAGTGGGTTGCCATGCTCTTCTCCAGGGGATCTTTCTCACCTAGGGATTGAACTCGCGTCTCCTCCATTTGTATCTTTACCACTGAGCCACCAGGGAAGCCCAGCGTAGAAAGAGAAGCTGGCACAAATTGCTACAAGCACACAGAAGAGGAGGAGGATGACAAAGGAATCTAATAAAGCAGATGCTTTTCAGTCAAATCTTGGCTCCATTACTTCTTCATCTCTTTTGTTTTGGACTAATTAATTTTATCAACCTCATTTTCCTCATGTGTAGAAAGTTGTAAAAATGTTGCCTTTGTAAAGTTGTTGTTAGGATTAAATACAGCAATGCATATTAAGCACTGAGCTCAGTGCCTAGCAATGCTTAAAAATATGAAGAAGGAAGATTAGCAAAGGAGTAGGGGACAAGAAGGGAGAAAGAGGGTATATGTTGCTAATTCAGACAGAGGGTTGGTGTAGGAGATAGTGAGATGTTAATGGATTCTGTATTGTTTTAGCAATAGGGCTAGAAGATTTTCTTGGCATGTTGGGTGTGTGGTATAAGAGATAATGAAGAGTTTAGATTTGTATTAATTTAATTGGAGGCTAATTACTTTACAATATTGTGGTGTTTTTTGTCATACATCAACATGAATCAGCCATGGGTGTACATGTGTCCTCCCATCCTGAGCCCCGCTCCCACTTCCCTCCCCACCCCATCCCTTTGGGCTGCCCCAGAGAAGAGCACCGATTTTGAGTGTCTTGCTTTGTGCATTGAACTTGCACTGGGCATCTGTTTTACATATGGTAATATACATATTTCAATGCTATTCTCTCAAATCATCCCACCCTCACCTTCTCCCATATAGTCCAAAAGTCTGTTCTTTATATCTGTGTCTCTTTTGCTCTCTTGCATATAGGGTCGTCATTACCATCTTTCTAAATTCCGTATATATGCATTAATATACTGTATTGGTGTTTCTCTTTCTGACTTACTTCACTCTGCATAATAGGCTCCAGTTTTATCCACCTCATTAGAACTGACTCAAATGCATTCTTTTTTACAGCTGAGTAATACTGCATTGTATATATGTATCACAACGTTCTTATCCATTCATCAGCTGATGAACGATGGTTGCTTCCATGTCCTAGCTATTGTAAACAGTGCTGCAATGAACACTGGGGTATGTGTGACTCTTTTAATTCTGGTTTCCTCAGTGTATATGCCCAGCAGTGGGATTGCTAGGTCATACAGCAGTTCTATTTACAGTTTTTAAGGAATCTCCACAGTTATCCATAGAACAGTGTACTAGTTTACGTTCCCACCAACAGCATAAGAGCACTTCCTTTTCTTTACACCCTCTCCAGCATTTATTGTTTGTAGACTTTTTGATGGCTGCCATCCTGACTGGTGTAAGATGGTACCTCATTGTGGTTTTGATTTGCATTTCTCTGATAATGAGTGATGTTGAGCATCTTTTCATGTGTTTGTTAGCCATTTGTATCTCTTCTTTGGAGAAATGTCTGTTTAGTTCTTTGACCCACTTTTTCATTGGGTCATTTATTTTTCTGGTATTAAGCTGCATGAGCTGCTTGTATATTTTGGAGATTAATTCTTTGTCAGTTGTTTCGTTTGCTATTATTTTCTCACATTCTGAAGGCTGCCTTTTCATCTGGCTTATAGTTTTCTTCCTTGTGCAAAAGCTTTTAAGTTTAATTAGGTCCCATTTGTTTCTTTTTGTTTTTATTTCCATTACCCTGGGAGGTGGGTCATAGAGGATCTTGCTGTGATTTATGTCAGAGAGTGTTCTGCCTATGTTTTCCTCTAAGAGTTTTATAGTTTCTGGTCTTACATTTAGACCTTTAATCCATTTTGAGTTTGTTTTTGTGTATGGTGTTATAAAGTGTTTTTGTTTCATTCTTTTACAGGTGGCCGACCAGTTTTCCCAGCACCACTGTTAAAGAGATTGTGTTTTCTCCATTGTATATTTTTGCATCATTTGTCAAAGATAAGATGTCCATAGGTATGTGGATTTATCTCTGGGCTTTCTATTTTGTTTCATTGATCTATATTTCTGTCTTTGTGCCTGTACCATACTGTCTTGATGATTGCAGCTTTGTAGTATATTCTG